>NC_142207.1:29985930-30138779 GCF_049639895.1 Pseudopodoces humilis | reverse complement strand
GTCTCTAACTGACAGCTACTAAATTTGAGAATCTTCTTGAATAAGGGAGGAAAAAAAAAATTCCTCAGAATAACAACCCTCATCCTCCCTGAAAAACCCAAACCAAGCCCACCCTAAGAGTTAAGTTTCACTATCATCCTTATTAAGTTGGATTTAAATTTTTCTATACAGTGTTAGCAAAATGATATGCCCTATGATGTGAAATTCTACTTTTCTAGCTGTTTAACAATTTTTAATAGGTAGGACATAAATCTGATATTTTTTAATTAATTGCATTTATTTTCATAATAAGGGGTAATGCTTCATATTAAGTCTTCAGTCTAAATTCTTAGTTTGGGCACTGGCCATGGAAATATTTTAACTTCAGTAGCCTGAACCTCCCTATGCTCAGCTCTGTTGGTAATATGAGAATACCTTTGCCTTACTAATCTATAAAAAGTTAGTGTTTTTACTGTAATTATCCTGTTTGTAGTTACTTTTTTATTTTTTTGCCTTAGCTACTGCATTTGCTTATGCTAAGCATGTAAAGTTGAATAGAGAGCACTTAAAGCATACCTTTTTCAGTTTAAATTAATCTCCAGCATACAGGTATTTAAGATGCATAGGATTATTTAAATGATAATCAAAAATTTACTTATCTAACACTTTAATTTTTTCATTAATATATGAAGTGATTGTAGTACCTTATTCTTAATTAGCCTCATATCTTAGTTATATGCATTAGAATCCTAATACTGTTAAGTAAACTAACTTTGTTCCTTTGTTAACAATTTTTGTTAATTATTTTTTCTTTTCTTGCAGCAAGGAGCAAATAATGCAGAAAAATTTGACTACGTAAGTTAATGTTTTAACTTCTCTTTTTAAACTAAACTCAGTGGTAAAAGTTTCTAGATGGCAAGGGAATTGAAAGTGAAATTTTAGTAATACACTGTGTTTTTTGTCTTTGTAGATGTCCTTGGTTGTTTAAATATTTAATGATTTGAATTGCATTTATAAAATGGAGTTGCAAGATTTAGGGTAAGGCTGGGTTGAAAGTTCATAACCTTTTTATGTGTAAAAATATTACTTTTCCTCGTCTTTGTCTCTGACAGGTGATGCAGTTCATGAATAAAATGGCTGGTAATGAGTATGTTGGATTCAGTAATGCTACGTAAGTATTTTTCATTCACTTAATTAGATTAGGTGGAAAGTGTTTCAATTGCTAACTGGTATATTGAGCTTATGACAAAGTTCAGTTTTTTACATTTCAGCTGGCATTTCATCCCTTATACTGGATGGTGTCTTTGTCTTAAAATTTACAACTAAAGTTGTGCATGTCTCTGACATCAGTGTGGCTAAATTTCACCTAAAAGTGTTGGTTACCTCTTTGAAAATTTCGTTATTCTATCTTAGTGCTCTGTTGGTGCTATGGCAATGAGAGCTGTAAGTGCAACTCTTCTCTTCCTGGCAATCATATTAAAAATTAAACTCTGCATGTTGGTGGCTGCATAGCAAATGTTTAGAAAGCATAGTTCACACAACTGGGACTCCTTCTGCTTTTTTGTTTTGCATATTTAAATTCTTTTCTCAAACAAACAGTTCCCCTCATAAACTTAGTGTATAGGATTCAAAAACTCTTGAGAGCTCTTTCAGGCAGCATGGGGGTAATCATGAAGATTTCCTTTAGCAGAGTTGCTTCCAGGTTGCCAGCTGCAATGCACTTTCAGAGGTGTTTTTCCTGAGCTTTGTCACAGTAAAAGGTGTGTAACTGTAGAAGGAACCACACAGATGTTCCTCCTTTAGGTTTCATCCTTACCTTAATCATCACAGTGAGGAATGCAGCTGTCAGTCTGGTCATTGTCTGACCTGCTGTGCGATCCTCAAATTCCTCTGCTTTGGGCATTGCCTCAATGGGGGATGTTCCATTCCACTCTGGCCTATTTAGAAATGCTCCCAGGATTAGGATTTTACCCTCCTTTGCCTTCTCTCCAAGTCAGCTTCTGTTGTGTAGGTAACCAGTAATGTGTGTATTTGGATGTCAGTGCTGATTCACTTTAACTGGGTGAACTGGGATGAGCTGCTGTGGCCACTTCCCTGAGCAGAATATTTGTGTTCAGGAGTGAATGTATCCTTCACATGGAATTTTACTGAATTACATTATATATTTTGAGTTCAGCGATTTTTGGGGTTTTTTTTTGAAAGTTTGACATATTGCCTTGGATTTTTTTTTATTTTTCCTCATTTAGGTTCCAGTCTGAAAGAGAGAGTGGAGATAGAAACTTTGCAATTGGATATTACTTGAAAGAAAAAAAGGTTAATTTATTTTCTTCTTAAATGTATTTTGAAGATGGTGTGCTGGATTTTATTCATAGTCCGTGAAGACTTTCAATTTATTTTATGTACAGTATGGCACAAATTATTACTGGATATGTCTTATCGGTGTTATTTAAATGCTGTAATTTTAAAAGTGTCATATTTATGCCATTATAATAAATATTTAATAATAATCTAAATATTTTTCTGTGTTGTAGCCATGGTAATTTGTTTTATTTGTTGTAAAATGTATAAATATGCTGTAGAGATGACTTTATAAAACTCCTGGATGCATTTTTCAGTTTGCTTATTTCAAGTTGTTGAAAACTATACTGAAAAGTATATTAGTACCTAGTTTATTGATACTGCTACGCTGTTACTTTTAAATTCGATATCATTAAGTATTTCTACTTACTACATTTAAATGTTTATGTTAAAATACGCCTAATGCTTAGTATGCTGACAAAAATATAGCTTAATTCATGTCTTTCTAAAAGTGATACTTTAAAAAGAATAGTGATAGGTTCTACCTAAAGGTGCTTTATTTTTCTTCCTCAGTGCTTTCCTGAAGGCACGGATATGGTCGCTATACTAGACTTCTATTTTCAGGTAACTGCTTTAAAATTGAGACTCACTATAGGCTTAGAATTGCTATTATAAGCAGCAGAAGCCTAGACATGGAGGCTTTAATGACTTGCAGTTAAATGTCAGCTTCTGTTTAACTCTGGAAATGACAGACGTATGTTTGATGTATCCAGATTTGCTTTTGTTTAGGTGATCTACTCGAGTGTCTTTATTGCTGTTAGAAACTAGCAATAATCTTTAAACCACTAGAAGTTAGAAGCTTGGGATGTCTTGTATTACTTCAGTGAGTTTGACAAAACACTTCTTTGGGTTGCTGCTGCTTATTGTGCTGTGGAGTAGTTTAACCTCTGTGTAACTGGAGAATGCATGCTGAGCTGTAGGCTTGAGGGGATGAATGGGAATATCTCCTCCTTTTGGTTTAATTCAATAATTTTGAGAATATATATATATATATATATTTTCTTCCCCCCCCCTTTTTTTTTCTTTTTCACTTTATTTACAAGTTATTTATTTGCAAGTTATTTGCAGCTGTCACAAAATGAGAACTTGGCCAAGTGTGAGGTATTTCCTCAGTAAAGGGTTTCCTAAGGTTTAAATGTTCACAACTCAGCCCTGCTGTGTAGAGTTCTCAAGAGGCAGTTCAAGTTGTGTTACTGATTCATTTCATCTGGGAGAGTTAAAAAAACCCCACAGAGCTGAGTTCTCAGAATCTGTTTTTGACTTGGAGACTTGCTGTTACTTATGCAAATTATAAGCCATTATTTTCAAAATGCCAATTTTATTTGAGTTTTTTGTGTTGGGATGCACCTGCTCTCTTATCTTTAGATCAGAGGAGTGCTTGTGAAGTAAGGTATATGTGATTAGCTGTAGCTAACCTCTTTTTGAGTTAGAAACTAGGTACAAGCTAGTAGTCTACTCTGAACTTGTGACAGAAGAGAACATGTAATTAATTTGAACTTACGGTGTAAACACGCTTTTTAAATGCCTTGTGTCCCACTGCCTGAATATGTTTTTCTAAGTGGAAGCTATTAATAAGTTAAGAAATGTTAAAGCTTACTTTTCTGATGTATTTTAATTTGGCCTCATTTTTGTGCATTCTTATCTCTGATTTAATGACCATGTGTCATTCTTTCTTTTTTCCCTTGAAAAAATCCCTTTTCACTCCATGCTCAGGAAAAGGGTAGCTCATACACGAGCAGCATTTCTGTTTTCTTGTTAGGGTACAACGCTTACCTTTCCAACACTCAGATTATTCTTAAAAGCCTAGTTTTTTCCTTTTCTTTGGGATTTCTATAATGCTCCTTCCTCCCTTTTTTAACTGGGAACTTTCTGAGAAGGAATAAACGTTTTTGCCTTTTATCTCTGTAAATTGAGGATGGATTATTCTCAGTTTAGACAAACGAGGTACAAAATGCAGGTGCTTAAACTGAGAACCTAGAAACAAGTTTTTTTTTTTTTTTTGAAAGTAGGTGATATTATGTAATACTTCATATGTTTAAAACACAGTTGCCATTTTAGATGCGTCTCTGACAATCTCTTGATTTGCAACTCCAGTTGATTGGACTAGGATGTATTGAGTTTGGCACCCGGAAAATAAGAATTCCAGGTAGTAACTACTCATGCAAACGTGGCTTAGGTAACTTCATGAAGTATCATGTAATGACTGTTTGGCAAAAGCAAGAATACGAGCACTAGTTTGTTTACATTTTAGAGCAGCATTTCAGCTTCAGGTTGAAACCAACTTATCTTTTGGTTTCTGCAGAAATGAGGCAGCATCAGGTGATGGCATCATATCACATTTCCTGATGTGTCACCAAAGTATGTATAGTCTGTACTGAAGCAGGGATCCTGGGAAAAACTATGTTGTGGTTGTATCATTACTATTTAAGAAATTAAATACAAGAAAGGTGAAATAAGGCTGCATCAGCAGGAAGTGCTGGCATTAAGACTTGCATGTGCTAGAATTTGCAGCTTTAAATTGTACTTCTAGTAATGTGTGGGATTTTCTAAGGCTTTAAAATAAAAAGAACCTACCACACAAAACAAGCTCAAATTGAACAAAAACAGTCATTCTGTGGCTTTGCCGTTTAAGTAGATGCAAAATACTGAGATTGTTTTACAGACCTCTTCCTCTCAAAGGAACATAAGGGGGGTGGGGGGAGGAATCGAGCAGAGACACTAACCCATAAAACTACTGTCCCCAGCTTTTAAGAGGGCTTGCAAACACTGTCACTGGGATCTTTATAGTAGAAAGATTCAGACTGCATTAATTGATGCTACTAGTGTCATCTGTAACATCTGTTATGCTACAGGTGATTTTGAGATGTTATTGTAATATTTCAATATTTTGTTGATCCTGCTGTAGTTTGCCTTGGTGTGCTAGAAGTACCAGTGCTTATAATCTCTATTTCTTTTCCATAAGCTTTGCTCAATAGAAGTAACATGCGAGTCAGCAAGTGTGATGGCAGCAACTCTGGCTAATGGTGGCTTTTGCCCAATCACTGGTGAGAGAGTCCTGAGCCCTGAAGCAGTCCGGAATACCTTGAGTTTGATGCATTCCTGTGGCATGTATGACTTTTCAGGGCAGTTTGCCTTCCATGTAAGTATTTTATGGGTATTAATTACAGCTGACCAGAAAGGCTAGTCTGTGCTATTATTTTCCATGTTCTAGGGGTTGCTTCCCTGTTTTTGAGGCAGAGAGGAGAGCGCGTTGCATGAATTGTTTAGAAATTGAGTACACTGTAAGGGAAAATCTCACCTGGGATTCATGGCACTGCTGTGTCACATACCTTACAGCACTCTGCCTTCACATCTGGGAATCTTTTTCATATCAAAACATAAATACTGTTCTTTAGGAAAGGCTGTTCATGAGAGAAACAGGAGCTGAATCCTGCTAAATGGGAGTCAAGGATAGCAGAAAGCCTTTGCTGACAGTTTTTTTTTTCTTCAGTAACTCAGACTCAGAAATTGTCCTTGTATGTGTGAAAATGGCTGTCATACACAGCACATGTACTGTTGCTCCTGTTTTCTAGCAGTGTGTTCCTTACATGTGTGTAATTCAAGATGGACTGCATCATATTTATGCTTTCAATAATTTTTTTGGATCACTTTTAGTTTTTCCTTACTGCATACGTGTAAAATTGATTATGGTGCATTGTGTGACATGAAAGTTGCTGCTTGGAGAGCCACAAGGATATGTGACATGTTAGTTCCTACTGGAAAGAAAGTAACACCTTTATTCAGATTGTAAATAAGGAGGTTATTATATGATTCCATAGACACTTTCTAATTTTCTTGTGGTTTTGTTTTTTACCTTTTCCAGTCAAGATTTTTGCAGCTTCATTCTACCGCCTTGTTGCAAGCTGTTCATGAGACATATACTTGTGTACTACTGCTTAGTCATAATTACTTTTTTCCTAATAGATTTAAATTATCTTCTTTCACAGTATTATTGACTCATTGTATTCCTGAGAGCAAATAGTTTTATGACTGTGAACCTTGCATTGTCACAAATTGTATCAGGTTATTGTTTATCTAAAAAGAGATAAGTAATAATGCTTTCCCAGCTTCAAGTGCCTTGCAGATACATGTTTTATAAATGCTACACAATAATCTTCAGGAAAACGCTGATGCATTGAGTTACAATCCTGAGGAACAATTGCAGAGACCAGTAATTCTCTGATTATTCTGCAGGTTGGTCTTCCTGCAAAATCTGGAGTTGCTGGTGGGATTCTTCTGGTTGTTCCTAATGTCATGGGCTTGATGTGCTGGTCACCTCCTTTGGACAAGATGGGGAACAGTGTTAAAGGAATTCACTTTTGTCATGTAAGCAGCACTGCCCTTGGGGTTTTTTGGTTGTTTGGGTTTTTTGTGTGTGGGGGTTTTTTTGTTTTGGTTTTTTTTCAGCTTTTGCAGCTGATATTTACTGAGTTTCAGTTGGCATAGCTGAGATCTAAGTGAATTAAATAGTGATTTGTGATTGTTCTCTACATAGCAAGTTTCATCTGATTCAAGGGTGAAAGTCTCAGAATAGATGTTTTCTTTTTAGTAGCAAATAGCACTTGAATTCAGTGAGCATTAAAATATGATGCCAGAAACGCTGGAGAAATCTGAAAGCTTTGAAAAGGAGCACTTCATGCAGTGAAAGTGGTGGACTCCAGTATATTGCATTAAAAACCGTAGAGATCTGTTTATAGACTTTTTTCCCTCTCTTGTCATTAAGTGCAGTTTTCAAAACACTGAAAATGCAACTCTTATTTCATTGCAATAAAAGAAAAAGACTAATGAAATACTGCCATTCTGGTATATTTTTAAACTGATTTTTGTAAACCATCTGACATAAAAGATGTCCTCATAGATGATACCCAGATGTTGGGCAAATTCTTCCTAGCTTCATGTTGTGCCGGTGAAACAGTTAAGGATAGTCTGCTGATAGGAGCATTAGAAGCAGAAGAGATTTTGGGGAGGACTTTGTAATGATTAATGAAGGTGTTTTGTGGGAGAGGAGAATGTAAAAAATGTCTTCATTTTTTCTGCCCGCAACTACCTTGTAATGATGATTGCATAATTAAAAATTGGAGGTTGAGCAGCAGTCAAAACTTCTCATACTTCTGTTTATTGAACATTTACACATCTTCAAATCAAGATGTTACTAATTCTAGTTTAAGTACTTTAAAGTTTCATATGAAATAATCCTGGTAATTTAACTCTAAATCCTGGAATAGAGGGGTAGGTGAGGGATTTACTGCGTCAGTTCTGCATTGCAGTGAGACCTTTAAACTGATACATGATTGTGGCATACAGGTAACATGAACGTAACATTCACTTTTATAAATAGAACAGCATTGCTGAGTTTTCTAATTATAGCCTTTCATGTTGTAATTCAAACTGATTGAGAAGACATTATGTCACTCATTTTTTTGTTCCATCTTTTTGGTTGAAGTTTGATATACTGGACCTATCCCAGGCTATTTTTTCTGTTCCTGATGTGTTCCGTATAGCTGGAGTAGGAACTTATTAAAATAGATATTTTGCAGATTGCTCCCTGTTTCATTCTTCTGTATGAAGGAGTTTAAAGGTATTATTAGAACTTTATCCTATAGGTGTGTTATGTTCAAAGTGCCTTATGTACATGGGTATTGATTTATTAAAGAAACTTCTCGCTGCTTTAAGTTACTAGGATATGATGCAAAATGTAGGTGGTAGTAGTATTATTAACTTAGATGTATTTGGCTATCCTATGCAGATAATAATGCATGTTCTCTAAATACTTGCAGGATCTGGTTTCCTTGTGCAATTTCCATAACTACGATAATTTGAGACACTTTGCAAAAAAGCTTGATCCTCGCAGAGAAGGCGGTGATCAGCGGGTAAGTTACTGTCTGTTTTGAGTATTTGCTCCTGAACTTCAGAAGAAATATGGAAAGTTCTTCTCTAAATGCCAAACTGCTCAATGACATGTATTGCATCAAAGCTTTCAGATAATCTAGTTAGTGTACATTATTAGTGGACACTTACTGGGTGGACCACGGTATCACAGGGTCTTGTGTAGGAGAACTTATTACTAGATTTATAGCTCCCTTTCATGCAGTTCATCTCCCCTGCTAGATTAGGTAGATGGTATTTGATGGAAGTTGCAAAGAGTTTTACTGTACTGGTTGCCTTTAATAAAGACTTGACCAGCTGGTGGGCTTAGCCTTTCTGTTGTGTGCTGCAATGCACGAGGTCTGTGTTTAGCTGTATTTTCATGAGGAGATCTCTGACACCACATGACCCACTGAGAGTTGCACAGGCAGTGAATTCAGGCACGAATAGTGTTGCAGACAAGAGCCTGCTACTTAGGGAGCAGCGTAACCAGTGTCTGGGAATGAACTGAATCCACTCCAGCTACATTTACAAAAGATACAAGCTTGAGGGTGTTGAGATAAGGAAAACCTCTTTGTTTTCAATACCATTAATGTTTTGACTAAGGCATGAAAATTTCAATAGGTGAAGATACAGTAGAATGATTTTCAAAGCACTTCTATTTGCATGTATACATCTAAAAAATACCCAGTTTCGAATTTGAATTTTTTATAAGTGGAAAAGAGAAACTAACAGTGTTTATGTGAAGAGCTGAAAAGCTTGAGTCTGTTAGCGATGACTGCAAGTGTAGATTTTTTTTTTTTCCTTCAAGTACACTAATAAATAATGTATGTTGCTTGAACAACTAGCATTCCTTTGGACCAATGGACTATGAGAATCTCCAGCAAGAACTTGCTTTAAAAGAAACAGTATGGAAAAAAGTGTCACCCGAATCAAACGAGGACATCTCCAGAACCGTAGTGTATAGAATGGAAGGTCGGGGAGAGCAGAACTAAACGAATGGGTTCTAGTTTCATTAAATTCTTCATTTTAAAAACCCTCAAGCATCTCTAGATTTAACTTTGATTTGAATATTGTTTACCTGGTGTTTCATTTATATATACATTTTGTGTAAATTCTGTATGCTATACCAAAAAGATTGTCAAAGTTCAAGGGTATGTGGGGAAAAAGCATGTGCAAACAAACCCAAAGCTGTAAACTGACTTTTGTAGTTACTTATAACACATTTAGTTAAAAAAAAAAAAAAGGAAAGCTAAATCTTAGTGGTTTCAAAGATATACCACAAAAGTGGTGTCTATCTGTTTATTTTTGTTTATATCTGAGAATTTTAAGTATATGAACTTCCAGGCTGAGGAAGGTCTTGTGTCCACTGAGCAGGGTCAGCATGTAAAGGTACAATATTAATTAAAATATAAAATAGTGTTTGACAAAATACAGAAAATTCCTGAATTTCTAAATAATTGTATATTAAGTGGAGATAGGTTCTGAGTCACATTATTACCATATCAGGGTTATTTTAATGTAAGCTTCCAAATTTGAACCAAAACGGACCCTTTGCTTATGCCATGCTAGTGAAGTTTATTTTTTCTTTTAATCAAGCCATTAATAATTATGAATGCTAATGTTGTAATAAAGAGAGCAAAAGTGCCTGGGCAGGAGGAGTGGGGGAGGAGGAGGAAAAAAAAACCTGTCTTGTTTGCAAGTTAACTAATGCAGCAGAAAGATTTCTGGCCCAACTATTTGGAGTATCTCTCTTGCTGCTTGTGCTGCCAGCTGGTAGTTGTGACTCAGAAGTCTGCCTTACTAATAGTGGTGTGCTCCACCCTGGAAAGGAATGTAAGCAATCTGGGGTTTAGAGTGGGAACCAACTGAGCAGTGAGCAGGAAATATGTTCACAGGGAAGCAGATAGGTAGATCTTACTAGAACTGTTTACAGTTAACTTATTTTTCAGCCGTTAATGTGTGCATATGTTCATATTTGAAGATCAGAGGTTTTACTTACTTACACATAAGCAAATTCTTAAGTTATCATTAATTGCTATTTTATGGAAATGATTTTGAGTTTGCAGCTCTGACAGCTTGCTGAGAAAGAGGACTTGTATTTTTCTACATGCAGCTGCATCTCTTAAGCTGAATAATTTGATAATTTGAGTATCTTGAGTAGGGTGTAGCTCCAAACAATACATTTAAGCTTCAGATAGGTTCAATAAGCAGTTAGGGAGAGAGGTCGAAGACTTGCTAAATTCTTAACACTTGCAGGAATTTGATTCTTAATAATGCCAAAAATATCAGAAAAGCATTCTCTATAGAATTTTCTCCTCTCTAAATTTGCAGATAATCTGCTACATCCCATCCCTAGAGACATCACACAGAGTACTGGTTTATCAAACTGGGGAAACTTGTCCAAGCAATGATAAATGGTATTTGCTGGTAGAGATTTTAATAGACAGTGACAAACAATTCTGTAGTAACACTTTCACCTCTTCTCCCTGCTCCCTTTCCCAGTCCCACTCCCTTTTTTGTTCATCTAAAACTCAAAAATGTTGATATGTGAGTTTTGCCTAATAGTAGAGCTAGTTTTCTCCTGCCCCTTTTTTGACCCATCTGGATGTTCATGAGTTTAGGAAGATGCATAAAACAGAGCTGATGTTCTCTGAGAAAGCAAGCTGCTCTTAATTGCTCTGTTTAGGTATTGTTAGTTTTGCATAAACATTTGAAAAACCTCTGACTAAACCTTGAATAATCTTCATTTAGCAGAGTATTGTAAAAGGATGGGCTTCCTGTCTTTGAAGCCTAGGATGAAAATATTTGAGCAAAACAATACAGAACATCAATTTTCAGTGTATTTGATGCCCTAGTGGGATGAAGAGGTAAATCTGTGGTGCAGATGTCAGTAATAAGTGTCAGTCATGAATTGCTGAATAATAAATATTTTATAATCTTATCTCTGAAGATAAGGTTAAGTTTGTTAGTGCTTATTCCCCAAAATAAAGGTAAAGTCTTGAATTACAAAAATGGCTTGTTTGAGGATTTTGCAGTAAACTAGTAGCTCCAGAGACATAACAAGTATTCAGGTCCTGCAGAGCTACTTTACCTGAAATATCCTCAGTTGCAAGAGGGAACATAATATGTCTGTGCTGCTAATGGAAAGAATTTACAGTGGTGACATATTGCTGGATGACTTGCTGATTTAATTAAAAATGGAAAAGGCATGATGCAGGATTTGCTTGATCTGATTCTACCCACCTTGATTTTTTGAAGCCACTGTTTGAAGCCACTTCCAAAGATGTGGTTGAAGATGGACGATTTTTCCATTTGCAAAACTTGTGGTAGAGTCAAGTCCTGCATGGGAAATACAAAAATAAGAAAACTACTAGGTCTTTAATATGCATAATAAGGATATTTAGGGTACAGCTTAAACAATCTTTAAATATATATATATATATATATATTACAGTTCTGTAATATATGCTTTTGAAGCCTGCCTCAGAATTGAAGGCAGCTCCTAGCTAGGAAGGATCAGGCAGAGACTCCTCTGAACCAACTGTTCTGTAACTTGCCCACACCTGTAGTTTCTTGCCCTGGCTGCCACGTGTGCAGATGGCTCCTGTTGGTGGCCGAGGCCAGGGCTGGGTGTGCCGGGATGTGTCACCCACCACGGGCAGGTGCGGGAGGCCGGGGCCGCAGTTTTTTAGCCATTCCATGTGTGAAGTCTGCAACGGTTTTTGTGTTCACCTGTGCTACAGTAATAGCAATTCTTGATATTCAAGCATTTTAGCTGTTTGTTTGTTTTTGCTTGTCAGCATCATTAACATTTCATTAGAAATGTAAATGCTTTTTAAAGATTTATTTTAGCATTTGTGTTGTACCTTTTGGCTCAGTTGTTAAGTTACCTGTCTCGTTTTCCATTTTTCATTTGCATTGTATGTTATTTATGTATCTTGATTTCCAGCATGCTTATTTTTGTATTGTTTAATAAATTTATTTTAAGCTGATTTTTTATTGTATTTTTTTTTCTCTCGATGGAGAACAGATTTGTTCAAACATGTTTTTTAGATTGAAGTTGAGATAGTGAGCACTCTGTTCTAAAAAAGATTCTGGAAAAGTAGGTGGAATAAGCAGATTTAGTTAAATCAGTCACTGAAAACTCCTAAGATTTTGTAAACACTTTATACAATAATTTAATTATTTTTCTCACTGAACTGTTGTCTTACAAAGTTGAAAACAAAAATCAAAGTAGCAGAACTTTGTCACCGTGACTTTTTAAATAAAGAAGTCCTGGTGCAGTAAATTTTAACATCACTGTGTATTTGTCTGGTTTTGAAGATACTGGTTCTGTCACATGGAAAATATATGATTAATGGTGCCAGTGCTAGTGTAGCAACTGCTGTTCCTGAGCCTTATGAAGGGAAAAATACAGCTTGTAATAAATCACATGTAGCAAGGGAGGTGGCCCAAACCCCACATTGTTTTGGTAGTGATGGTGGGACCTGCCTATACTGAGGATGGTCAGAATTGTTAATTTAGCTTTTCTGTAGACTGCTTTATAAAATGAAGTTATGTGTTCTGTGGCTGTAAAATTAGCTGGATGTTCATTATACTTAAAAACATTGCATATCAAAAGAGTTTATTCTCTAAAAGTCATAAGGATGATGGAAGGAAAAAGAATAGTAGGTACAAAGAAAAAGACACAGATGATTTCCTGTAGAATTATTTTGCCTCTTATATTTTGGTTTTCAGCATATATTTGTGTCGGAAGACCAGTGGGTGGGTAGATGAATAAAAAGGCAATGGATTCAGAGGAGGGTGGAGGGGAGATGGATTATGCTGGGTTTTTTATTGCTCACGTATATATATATCTTTTGGTCTTGATACATACATGTCATTGATGCACAGTAATTTGTGAACAAAGGAATTATGAGCATAATTTATGTATGATGTTTTAGTATCCTAGACACTGTAGGCTTGTACTGTTTTTTCTTTTTTTAATTTTAAAAATATTTCTAGTATTTTTTGAAGGTTCAGAGTCAGTTATTGCAGTGAAACAAGAATATACTTGTTTCTGCAGAGTTCTTATTAGAATTACTTAAATACACCTAATAATTTGCCTTCAGTGCAGTCTCATTGAGGATTTGAGTTCACATATGTCTATAGTGGTTGGAGAGTTGGCAAGAGGCTTTAAATTGGGTAGAAATCTTAACTAAAGCTTTTTTGTTATGCTGGCATCTTGTCTGTTCCACATTTGTCTAGTCTGGAAAGCACATGACTAACTAATATATGTAAAGACATGGTTGAGTCATGCACAGCCCCATTTTCTTTCAGGAATTCATGTCCTAGTATGTTGAATAATTTAAATAGTGTAAATTATTAAACTACCGACCTTGAATCAAGCATAATTTGCCATTTACTCCTAGAGAATATTGTGTGCAAAATAAAAATGCCCTCTTCTGGTTTTCATACACATAGGAGTTAATTTTATTACTGGCATCTAATCTTTCTGCAGACTTTTGGTATCACTTGGACATTGAACATTTAAATGTTTTTGCAAGGGTTGAGTGGCGCCACTCTGGATGCGGTTCAGCTACTCCTGAAAATGCCACGTGCATTTCTTCTGTGCGTAGCAGGGGTACATAATGGTCACATCTGAGGCTGCAGCTTAGCTGAATAAAGCCTAGAATGGAGTTGAGTGGCATATGCGTGGTGGGGGGCAAGTTTGTTGGTATTTTGTTTGTTATTTCGTTCTTTTTACCTGCTTAGTTTGAACAGGATTTAATTGAGGCAATAAAGGTGGCATGGGTGCTTGACCGAGGGCGAGGCAGGTGGATGTTTGGAGAATAATAGACACTTTGACACCTCAGGACTAAGGTTGATGAGGAAATGGGGTTGAAGGAAGGACAAGAGGAAAAGGAAGTAATTCTAGAATGTCTTCCTATTCTCAAAAATGTTCCAGCCAACCATGTATTTTGTATGCTAAGCGGGCATGTGAGGCAGTCTATCTGCTCTGAGGTGCTGCTTCCTGTTCTAGCTGCTGCTCCGCTGTGATTCTGACTCAGCTGGCACATAGCTGTGCCTTCACGTGGTTATACAAAACTCAAGTGCACACTATGAATTGGAAATTTATATTTTATCTTTCCTTAAATCAGGTCACATTTCCTTAGCTGGGTGCAGTTATTGTAACCTATCTGTATGAGGTTCAGGAGGCACTAGTGACTGTCAGCAACCTGAGAAGGAAACCACCAGGTCAAGGGAGCTGGGAGGGATCTCTGGAGATCTTATAGTCCAGCCTCCTGTTCAAAGAGCCATCTAGTGTCACTTGGATTGTGTTGCTCAGGGGCTTTGCCAGTCAAGTGTTGAAAACCTCCAGTGGTAAGGTTTTGTCATCTGGCTGGGTAAGTTATCCCAGTGCTTTAATGCACTTTAAAGTGCTTTAACTTCTTTAAAGTTAAAGAATTTTTCCTAACCTAGAATTGGAATTTGCCCTTTCTGTAGCTTGTGATGGTGACTTTTGGTTTTCACTGAACTTGATCTTCCCATCATACTGTAATGTGTTGGCTTTTAGGGCGTCCTAGAAGTGGCATAGGTAAAAATGGCTTTTGGTTAGCAATACCTAGTATTTCCACTTCCTGCTGTATTTTTCCTACTGGATTCTAAGTATTTTTTTCATTATGTCATTGAAAATGAAGTGATTTAGGGATTTGAAAAGGCCATATTCCCTTTATTTTTCTATTGAAGCCCAACAGGCTAAATGCAAGTGTGGAAGTGTGTTATTTGCTGAGGGATGGCACATTACTGTTAGGACCCCTTGTGATCAGAGCACTTGCCAAAACAATGAACTGAGAACACAGTGGAGTGATAGGAAGAGATAAAGTTACTGTTTCCTGTTGATGTCATTCACTAGCCCAGCTTTTTTCCTTGAGGCAGGCAACTTTATTGTTTGTTCAGGAATTACTCATGCAATAATCAGGGTTTTTTTGGACTCATAGACCTGGTTTTATGTGTAGCTTTTACTTTCTGAATGGAAAGTACATTTCACACTTCTTTTAAAGGACCTCTCTCTTAAAATTCTCCAGCCTGTAATTACTGCAAGTCAAATAATTAAAATGTAATCTTGATCTGAGAGTAAACTGTTTCGATGAAGCATATTTTTAATAATCCCCACTCATGCCATTGCAGAGCAGGACTAAGAATTATGATTGAGAACATAGAGAAGCAGGCTAAAACAGCTGACTGTTTTATCCCATATACCAAGGCTGCTGGGGAATAATATGACTGTTTGCAGTGTTTAAAGATAAAAGCAGGAAGGCAAAAGATTTATTTAAGCTAATAAATATTTCCAGTACAAGGAAAATAGGTGTGGAACACATAGCCTAAAAATAAGAATAAGATTTATAGAAACTTGATCCTAGCATTTAGAAAGAAACTTCACAACAAGAGTAGAGTGCAAGTGTTTGGTGAGATTTCCCCATTCTTCTTTCAACCTTTAGGGTGGAGTCAGTCTGTAGTGCAGGTGCCCTACTTCCTGTTAGAGCAAAGTCCTTCTTTTGGCTATAATTCCAGTTCCAAGTCCTGTATTTAAGGGTAAACTGTCATCCACAAATTGTGAAGTGCCTACAGGCTGGGGGAGCAGGACCGTGGTCCCACTCTACTCTGTTGTGTGGGTGTCAGTGGTGTCAATAGGTCCTTGAAAAGGCAGACATCCTTTTGTCCTGTCTAACACAGCTCCTGTCACTAAAGCACCCATCAGCATTCCACTTGATTCATGTGACTGTCGTTGATCCCAGTCCTTTGGTCCCAAATCTTGCACCGTTAGTGATGTCTGTATCCATTGCTTCAAAGGCTCTTGTTGTTTTTTTTTTTTTCCCTGCATCCAGGATCAGTGGCTTAGCATTCATTCCCCTTTTTAAGGCTTCTCTGTATAGTCTCTTACGCTTTTTGTTGTAGAACTGTTAGCAGGGATTTAGCCTTTGAAAAGGCTGAAAAGGAGCTTCCAAAATAGGTATGACATTTCTGTGGTAGTTTACTGTGCAAGAATTACTTTACCATTTTTGAACTTCCAGCCATCATTATTTGCTGACAAATAGTTTCATTGCTGATGAGAAATGCCCAAAAAGTTTGACAGTGGAGTAAGTTAAACTCTTTCAGAGGGTAATTTTCTTAAAAAACTTGGATGCTTTGGACATGGCAGCATCATTGAGGTATTTCCATCCAAGCTGCTGATGGAAAATGCATGCCACCTAGGAATGAAAAGTTGCCTGGTCTTTATCTTAGAGGGTGGAAGTCTTCATGCTTTAAAACCTTTCACTTGATCTAGTAAACCATTTGTTGAAATGATTAATCAACCTACCATTCCTTTGTCATGCTCTTCATGGCCAGCAATGCAGCAGTAACACCTTTGGTGATCCAGGCCAGCCAGGACAAGACTCACTCTTGTTAATTCACAGTTCTGTGGAACTGCTTGATTCACTATTCCTGACTACTGCTATTCTAACTCGGTTTTCTTTATTAGGTGTACAGGGGACTTCACTTGCTGGCACAATTTATGGATGTCCATGAAAGGTCTTTTAAAAAAAAAACCATGGAAACAAAAAAGTGGAATCAGCCAACTTTAGCACTTAAGTCTAGTGAAGGATGATTGAATTCTCACTTGATATTTTGGGGGTCTTTTCAGTGATGTGTTTAATTCTGTTCTTTCCAAAAGCAAAAAGTGTTAATTGATTAGTTTCCCAAAAAATTTGAAACAGCAGTTGGAAACAAGCATGGCCATGCTCACTGTGATCTAGTGAAAGCAACTTTGGTACTCAGTTCACTCTTCTTCCCAGTATTTGTACCTTCTGAAATCAACATAATCATCCTCAAAATAAAGGGATGGGACAGGTATATCCATACCAACATGGGTAGTAAGCAAAGGATAGGACATAATGAGAAATTGTTAGTAAATAGCTCTTGAGATGCGCTCCTCTTCTGCCAGGCTCATCTGTTTGTCCAGGCACGCATGTGAAGAGGCAGGGAAGTCACAACATTATCATCTGAGCACTGCTGAAGCTTCAGCATTAGGTATTCTAGGGCCTTCTGTGTTGAAAACTTCAGGATGATCTGTTGTTCAGGGCTGTCTATTGACAGCATTATTGGCCGAGTCCATCCTAGTACCTTGATGCTTCATGCCAGACTTTTTTTCCTGGAAGTTTCTTCCAACTAAAGAAGCATCTGTTCCTGAGATCGTGTAATCTAATACTGATTGAGTCAATAGCTCTGAATCTTGAGCTCTGATTTCTGTGGGTTTTTTTTCTGTTTACCCCTTGAACCCAGTTCATCATTAATATGGTTTTTATCTGCTAGAAAGGGGAAAGACAAACCCAGTCTGCTTCCCACAACACTTCCTGCTGTCCTGCTCCTGATCGTGGCATTGGAAAGGAGAAACTGCCCCATCCACATGCCCTGGACATTCTTATAATACTGTGTAATATTTTCTAGTAAAATTGAGTTGCTATTCCCTGTTTCCTTGGGGAGAGGCTTGTGTGCAAGGGTCCAATTACATTTTTCTTGTGTGACCCATCCTCCACCTCTGGATATCAGGTTCTGCAGTCAGGATTAGTGAATGGCTGTTTCTTCTGCCTCCATCAGGAGAGGCAGAGGTGGGAGTGGGGCAGTTCAGGAACGTGGCTGGCCAAAACAGCTTGTCTCACGCTGTGGGGTTTGCACATCTCAGGAGTAAAATAGATGGGTATGATCTTTCTGAAGGAATCTCAGTTGCAGAAGGTAAGTAGATGTTTCACTTACTCTAGTAAACATTTTGTTTAATTACTTAACTCTTAATTCATCATAATTAAATAGTCTTATCTGTAATTTAAACACCATCAGTTTGCTAATACTTTAGAATTAATCAATAGTCAGAACTGTAAATAACAAGGCATTACAAATTCCCAGTATGTGTTGCCATGAAACAAGGTTTCTGCTTCCGCCACTTGCTGTCATCAAGGGCTGTTCTGTATTTCAGGCACTTGGGTAAAACCAAACATAGCATGAAGCAGACTATGCCTGTGTAATCAATTAGATTATTTCAAATTTCATTTACAAGATTCTAAATCTTATTTAGCATTTAAAAATTAGAAAAAGTAAATGTAATAATCTCTGAGCATGCACTGGGTGAATTAATTGTAGAACTGAGCTCATTCCTATCCATGACTCCTGCTTTATTCTGTACGAGTCAAAGAATATTTTTGGTCACTTGAAGAACTTCCATCTTCTGCCTGTGATAGTATTTTAGGGTGAATTCACAGGTAGAGAGATACTATTTTGAGGAATACAGGTGACACAAACTCCTTCCAGAAATTTGTGTCCACTTGATGGCCATCTTATCAGCACGGGGTTGTTGCTGGAAGAGATGAATTCTGTCTTTCATGGCTCCAAATGTGATTGGAGGAAAAGTGCCTTCTGCTTTGCAGTTACTGCTTTCTCTGTCCTTAAGCTTTTTAAATTTTATGCAAACTAGTACAGTAACAGAGAAGAAAAGGGACAAACTCTTACGGTATTGTGCTCATTTTTAGTAAATACTGTTTTTAGATGCTTTTGAATATATCCATTAATTTAAGATATTTTGACCAAAAAAAAAGATCTTCAGGCAGAGATGGATGAAGAATTGCAGTTTACTATAACATGTGGTATCAATACTCTTAGTTATTTGCAGTTTTGGGTGGCATAATCCAGTACTTATTTATTAGTCTCTTATTTCAAAAAGGCTTGAATCAAAGGGAAATATGAATGATGGCAATCCATTTGATGCCAGCAGATGGAAGAGGGGGAGCAAACCACCTCTGCTCAGCCTTCCCTCCAGGAAAGCTGCACCTCTCCTTTAGCCACCTTGGCCTGTCTGATTGCCAGCAAAGCAGACTGGCAGTTCTTAGGTTGAAGAAAGGCTCCTGGTGTAAGGAGAAACCTTTGGTGTTCAGATATTTGCTTTAATTATTTCTTACATTCAGCTGCACGCACAGCTTCTGACACAAGTTGCAAGACTGAGCTGCTGGTGCAGGCTCATTTGAATGTTTGTGCTCCTGTGTCTGAACTGAACCTAGTCAAAACTCCTTGCTCTGTTTTTGGATTTTAAACAGACACTTTTTTTAGGACCATTGAAATTTTTTTTTTTTGTCAGTGTCTACCAGCCAGTTTACAAATGTAAGAAGTCAGCAGGAGAAAATTACTGGCTTTATTCTAAAAGATTGGCTTTGGATTTGAAACAGTGTGAGCAGTTGAATTGCAAGAAGATATTTAAATACCTACTGGGATTTTTTGCCCAGCTTTAAATAAAAGTATTAACTAACCAGTGTGCTGGCTTGCCTGAGGGCTTTGCAGCTCTGGCAGCACAGTTGGTTTAGAGCTGCTTTGTGTTTGGATACATGAAAATACAGCCTCTTGTGTGGCTGCAGTCTAGACATCACTCATGGGAGAAGCAGCTTTCAGAATTTCAGTACATGCATGGGTTGTGTTTGAGCAGGGCTGCTGGAAACCGGAGTGAGGAATAAATAAGCGTTTTGTTAGTCTGTTAGTTTGATATCAACAGCACAAACTGTATGGATAATTGCTGTGCAAAGGGCATTTCAAGTTAATTCCACCAGGGAGACTCCAGAAATAAACTCGGTGGTAGCAGCTTTGAAAGTCACTTGTGGCAGCTTTGAGTCCAAAAATAAACGCTGCACCCACGGCTCGTAAAACTGAAGGAGCTGGGTATCGTCCTCTGTCCCCAGCTGTGAAGAGGGAGGACCTTGCACCATCTAGAGGAAAAGAAAGGATAGGCAAAGTGTTAGAAAAGGAACTGGGGATAAGACTTGACAAAATCTCGTTTCCTGTGTTGGTTTTAAAACGTGGCAGAGTAGATATTGGCAGATTCTGAAGTTATTTTTGCACTTCTTTCACATTACATGAGAAAACAAGGATCAGTAGTGCAGAAATAGCCTAAGGAGGTGGTGGAAGTCATCAGGAAGAAATGAAAGCTTTATGGAACAACTACCCTCATCTGTATTTTCAAATATATCAATATTTAAATGTGTGTAGGTATATGCATTAATTTGTTCACACATCTTCTAGTCATTTATAGTGTAGTGGGAATCAAGTGCTCGCATTTCTTTCCCTCTGAAGTACAACTTACCTTCACATTGAACAGTGGTATTTTAAAGGAAAGCTATGGCTGTTTTCTATCTCTAACTATCTCTTTTAGGCCTTTTATGTGGACACTGGAGAGCAGAATCCAGGTTATTGAAAACTAAATGTAAATGCAAAACTGGCCTATTTGTAAAATGAGTGATCCTGTCTTGTGTTCCACACTCAAATCCATCCCTGGTTTATTTTTGTCCTTTCAGGGACTACTTGCATTCTAGTTTCCGAGTTGAAACGCCAAAATTCATTTTGTACAGGTTTGAGGGGTTTTTCCTGTTTGTTTTTACTTTATTTTGAAACCTTACATGCTGTGAAAAAGCCATCTAAAGGCTGTGCTTCAGCTTAGGTGAGTTACAAGTTCAGTGTGTAAAAACTGGATGACTAAATGGTTTGCTTTGTGCTCTGGGTTAACTTTTCGTGGTATCTGTAGGTTAGCACTGCTGTTTCAGAGTTTATATTGGCATCGAGGGTTTCAGGAATTGTTTTCCATTGATAAAATAAGCATCCAGAAGCCCGCAGTTCTTCCGAAGAGCAGGAGGAGGGATTGCTTTTTGCTGCATACCCTGGTGACCCTCATCAGGGGATCAGCTTTAGGAAGAGCAGCTGAACACTGCTACTGTGAAAGGGAATTCCTGTTGATTTTGGAGCTTTTTACTTTGTGGAATTGCTCATGACTCATATAAACTCCTTGCTGCTGTCTTCCTTGCCAGTCCCTGTGCGTTTGCAGCAGCCATGGGAATACGCAGAGTTCTGCCTGGATCGTTAATCCCCGTTCACTCGACGGGTGCTCACCTTGGGCAGCTTAACAATCTATTTTCTGCGTTTGGAGCTAATGCCACGCTGAGCCGGATTAGCTGTGCCGTGTGCTGGGAACAATGGATGGAGAGCCGGGCGTGTGCGGGGCTCCTGTGTCCCCTGCCAGGCGGGCTGGGTGGCATCCAGTGTGGGACAGCACGGAGCCTCCTGGCTGGAGCAGCTGGGACGTGCTCTTGGGAAATGCCACCTGATGGATCTTCCTGTGGCTGTGGAGCTGTGGAGCTGTGCTGTGCCACCCTCCTACCCCAGGGGGACAGCCAGGGTGTCAGAGGCGCAGCTTAGCTGTGCTCAGCGCCGGTGGCGATTAGTGACAGGGGGAAATGTGATTTGGGGACACTTCCCAATGAGCTGGGCTCATTTCCCTGGTGAAGAGCTGCAGGACTGCATTCTGGCTGCTGTGCAGCTCTGCTAGGGCTGGGAGCCTCGTCAGGAGCCTGGGGGAACATAACCCAGAGCCCTGCTTACCTGGGGGGAGCATAACCCAGAGCCCTGCTTACCTGGGAGGAGCATAACTCAGAGCCCTGCTTACCTGGGGGGAACATAACTCAGAGCCCTGCTTACCTGGGGGGAACATAACTCAGAGCCCTGCTTACCTGGGGGGAACATAACTCAGAGCCCTGCTTACCTGGAGCCCATTCTGAGGTCCCAGTGCATCAGGCCTTGGGGTTGGTGTGACAGTCACCTGTCATTAGAGAAGTCAGGCGCTGAAATTTTAAGTCCCAATTTATCTCTACACCTCTGTGCCATGCAGGGTAACATTTAAAAACTCTTTTCTTCAAGCCAGAAGGGCAGGGTTCCCTGAAAGGAAACGTTGCATCCCATTTTAAGCACAAAAAATGGGATGTGAGAGAGGAGCATGGTGCACATGTTCTTTCAGCTAGCTCTACTCTGTCTTTTTAACTCCTCTTCCTGTATTTGAAAGTCTCCTGTCAGCACACTTGGTCTGGTGTACAGTAAAGTTCAGATACAGCAAAGTTCCTGAGAAACACTATCCATTCAAACCTTTTTTCCTCAATATTTTGGACATCTCTTCAGAAAGCTAACCTGTGGTGTTATCCCTAAATATCATGGAAAGAGCATTGGAAAGTTTAGAGGAGTTGTTTACTTATCCTTGTGTTTGGCTTGCCTTGAACAGCACTATTATAAACTGTAGGGCTTGACTGTATTGCTCGGCCACCTGGAGAAACATAAAGTTGGAAGTAATAATTTTTTTTCAGAACGTTAATTCTGTAATGTTTTCAAAGAAATTAAGAGAGGGCGGAGCGTTCTCAGGAAGCAGGGCACAGTAGGAAATTAAAATCCAGATTCACTGACCTTTTTAGCGAAGATCTTCTCATGGAATTAATCCAGCTTTGAAGTAAATTAATTTTTTTGAAGGATTTTCTTTCCATACACGCACAGCTGTTTGGCTTTTCTCTCCTGACCCAAGTGCAGGGCTGAGGCTCTCCCTGCCTTGCCAGAGGCATTGCAGCGATAGCAGAGTGGGACAAACCCTGTGGTGACAGGCAGAGCACGGTGCTGGTGTGCTCAGCTGCTTGGGCTTAGCTCCTGCTCCAGGTTTGGGTGTTCTGCATTAACAACAAAGGCAGTGGGCAGAAGGTGTCAGGCCACTGTCCCTCATAGCAGTCCATGTCCTTCTCTGGGCCTCAATTTCCTGTTTTAGTGCTGCTAACAGTGTCAGTGTGCTGTGTCTGAAGTGTTTGGAGAGGACTTCTGTGGATGGCATTAGAGCTGGGCAGTGATAGACACCCTTTTCATCAGTTAAAAAAAAATCATCTAAACTGGTCTCTGTTAAGAGAGAAGTGATTCCATCTCAGTCTTGTGTGGGCACTTGCTATTAGCCATCATGAGATGATTTAAATAAGTCTGGATTTGGGTGTGCAGCTCAGGTAGGAAAGGCTGTTTTGTTACAAACACTCCACCAAGGCAGTGCCCGCATTCCAGCCAAGCCATTCAGATCAGTTAGACGTTGTTGAAATTTCACTTGCAGTAACTTTAGCGTGTTAATACTGAAGTTAAACTTTGTTTTTTATTAAGTTTTTCCAGTTGGTACACTGAGAAATTGAAAACCCTAAAGCCCAAGTCCTTTGTGTTTGCAGAGAAGGGGGATGCAGCCATGTGCTGGGCCATGTGCTCCCTGCTGCAGTTCCTCTGTTCCTGCGCACCCGCTCACGTCAGCACTGCTGCTTGAAGGAGCCTCCTTTGAAACTTCCAGCATAACCAGGATCAGGAGGTGTTTAAAATAACTGTGATAGGAAAGCTTTGGGCTAGGAGTCACTTTGACCCTGAGTATCTCTTTGTAACTCACTCAGTTTGGCCATTTGGGGTTTTGGAATGGTGTTTTTTTCTATCATTTTTTGCCTTTTTGTCCGCTGTGTTTATCTGAAATATCTGCTGCAGCACTGTGACTTCCTGGCACTCTGAACTCCGACTGTTTCCTTGCTTTAACTTGACCTCAGTACAGTTCTTGAGCAACAACAGCCTTGATTTTTCTTTCTTGAGCTGCTCACATCCTGACCCACAGACTCACAGAATCATTAATTGGAGAGGTACCTCTGGAGGTGTTGGTCATTTGGCCACCTCTGATGTGAAGCAGAGCTTGGATCCTTCATAACTCTGTCCAGCTGAGACCAGGACCTCTTACACCTACTAACCTGATGGTGAAACTGTGTTTCTGATTTCTACCTTTGAGTGCGTGAGTATTTCTGAGGAACCTTTCTGTGCTGTTTTCACTGCCTGGTTAGTGAGGATTATACCCAGTGCTCAGGAAAGAGTGCTGTACAGAGAGGGTCTCATCGTAGCTAAGTGAGCTCTGTATTGTTGGTGTGGTGAGAAAAGAGCTGCCAAGTTTCTGTGCTTCAGTGCATGCAGGTTTTCTCCTTGTCTTGCTGCACAAAAAGTGCAACAGTTTCTGCTCTGGGTTTGGTCCTGCCATGCAGCTGTGTGGCAGTGTGTGATCTATCCAGCTTATATGAAGCAAAGGGACTCCATCCCTTCTCCTTTTACTAAATTTTCATAGTTAGGGAAGTACATGCAGTATGAGAAGGTAATTCATGGCTGTTGGGTTGAAGGTGAACTTTGTGTTTCTAAACATTAGGGAAGCTTGTGTTCACCAGTGCAGTTATCAAAACACCAACACTGAATGTTCATGAGCCGCTTGGTGAGAAACTCACTGACAGTCTCTGAACACTTAAATTAGTTGCCTTGTGCCCTACTTAGTTTGAATGGATAGAGCTGATACGTCATGTTCACGATTTTTTTCTCCCCTATGGTTAAAAATCCCAAAATTGTATGTTTGCTGCTGCCACTTTAGAGTTCCTTTTGCCTTTTGGTTTTTTCGCAATGAACCCATTATTTCAAGCTAGTGCACTGTGAGTTTTGGGTAGAGAATTTGTACTTGACTTTGTGGCAGCCTAAGTGAGATTCTGCACAGACACAAAGCTTATAGCAGCAAGTGCTGTTCACATAGTAAGCTTTTCTCACTGTAAATGTCAACCTCTTACATAATGATTTAGTATATACACTGCTTGGATTAATATTCTCTTAAAAACTAAGGAAGACCCATAAGATGCTTGTGGAGATGGTATATTCTTACTTTGGGTTCAAAATGTCTTTTGTATTTGCAGATTCCTAAATTTTTGTTGAATTCACTTTTTACTTGACCTCAATAAAACTTCTGTTGTTTATGGCTGCCTTCTGATCAGTTTTGTTTCATACCTTATAAAGTTTGTTAATTTTTTTGCCTGGTCTGTGCTGCTGTTACAGTAAGGTATAGTTATGGGGTCAAGGTGTGTTTTGTTGGTAGCAAATCCTATCTAATTCTCCCATAAAATTATTGAAGTCTCTCTAGAAGCAGGAGGAAGTTGTCCCAAAAGGATTTTTCTGGCTATGATGGCCACACTCGGCTTGTTTTAGCTTGAGTTCATCTTTGACCAGCTTTGGATAATTACTCTGCTAATAGTTGTCCTGAATTTGTTTGGCTTCTCCTGCTTTTTGTATCCCATTACTTGTAGTATTGGAAACAGAACAAATTTCCTTCTGAGGTAAGCAAGCAGAGATCTTTTCGTGTGGACTTCTGTTTGTTTTTGTTTTGATCTCTCAAGAAGTTCAGTTTTATAGTAAAGTAGACTTTGATTTTACTTGATTTACCTTAAGGAAGGAGCAGCTTTGACCTCTCCCAGATTGCTGAGAGACGTGCTCTAAGGTGACTGTGTTGCAAAGCCTCAGGCATCTCCAAATTTCATTTTGTTACATCATTATGGAAAACAAAAGTTGCTTTTCAGCAAAACGTTCAGCTGAATCCAGGATTCTGGGCTCTGACTGCACTCGGAAAGTTGTTTTTTGAAGAAAGGAATGTGTGCTATTTTTATTTTATTACTTTAATATATATTTACATTTCCCAGAAGCATCAAGAAGCCCAGCCAAAGTCGTCAGTTACCTCTGAAATGGTTTTTATGAAAGACAGAGTGTCCTTTGCACATCCCAGATCCTGAAGAGAGAGAGCGTTCATCACCTGTAGGACCTGAAACACAGGAGTGCTGCCAGCCCGGTCTGCCTGCAGGGCCCCAGCGGGTTCCCCCTCCCCGAGGAGAAGGCTGAATCATGTCGATGAAATGCAGAGATTATCAAGCTGAATTCCCCTTCCACACCTGCGTTCAGTCTGCAGCCCTGTGCCTGTGGCAGATGCTGTCTGTTAAAGGGTTTGGCATTGCGGTGTGGCTGCGGTGTTCCCTATGGAAAGCCCAGGGAATGTGGGTGCGGGGTTGCTGCCCCGAGCCGGCCTCGCTGAGTCCGTGTGTCCCTGCCACTGCAGCGACCCTGCAGGCTGCTCCAGCAGCTCTACCCCCTGCTCCTGCAGCCCTGGTGCTGAGCCCGGCTGTGGGGGGCTGCCTGCGGGGTAGGGGGGGCTCAGCTGCCTCCCCAGCAGGGCCCCGCTGACCTGCTTAGGAGTCTTGGTCACTGGTTTGGCTTGTGGCAGGAGCTCTGAACAGAAATACCTTTGTGGGAGGAGTGGAATCAGTGCCAGTCCTCTCTAGCAGTGGTGAGGAGGGTCTGGCTGTAATATCAGGTTTGCCACAGTTCAGGGTGATGTGGGGTCAGAGCTCCGAGAGCCTGACCAGGGGCCCAGCCTTTGGAGCCAGACAGGGTTAGGGACAGCCCAGCAGGGCTGAGCCCCCTGAGAAGGGAGGGAGTCCTACAGATCTTAATCTTACAGCCCTCATAATGCAAACTGGGAAGGAGCTGCAGGAGTTTGTGGGTGCTGGAGTGAGGGTGGCTCTGCGTCCCATTTGTGTTTCCATCCTGGCCTTTGTGCCTCCTTCTCCTTATCCTTCGGTCTCTCTTTGCGTCAGTGCATATTTGAGGTGTGAAAAACAACAAGCAGTTCCACGGCTTCGGTTTAGGGGAGGCGCAGATGTTGGCTCGTCTGTGGCCCTGTGAAAATACGCCAGTGTTCCTGCAGAAGTCTGTGGGAGACTTGCTTGTGGGTGGGGATTTTTCATTTTGTTTGTTTCTCCTCCTTGTTGTAGAAGGTCAGTGCAGCATCAGCTCCCTCTTTTATCTCTGGTGCTTGGCTGGTGGCAGCAACAGAGTTTTGTAGACTCAGAAAACAAAGCAGCACTTAGAAAGTTTACTGGAAATTAATGGAATGGTGCCTAGAAGTGGCTATGTCAGTTAATGAAAGAAGCTGATGTGGAAACTTAAAACCATCTAGCTTGTCATTTCTGGCTCTTGTTAAAACCTGCTCTGAGTTGTTATAGCCAGGATGTATTAAAAATATGCATGGGACAAGGTTGGTGTACCCTGACAGTATCATTTCTTTCTAGAAAAGCTGAGAAAAAGTGCTGCTTACCAGAAACTTCACCTGTGTCATGCTTTAATATTTATCTAAATATGCTATAATATTTAATACAATATTTAATATTTATCTAAAAAGATCCAACTTTATCTGCCTGGAAACCTTGCTTATTACATAACAGAGCTGCTCAGAATGGTTTATTTGAGGAAAGTCTGTATGTTGGATGTATACAAAGATAATCTGTAGTACACAGGAAAAAGGGTATAGTTTCTTCTCTTCTGCTGACATAGATTTCTCCTGGCACTAGGAATCTTTGCAGTTAATAAAAAAATAAATAAACATCTTACTTTTCCAGAGTGAGTTTGCCTTCTGAGGATTTCATGGTTTTATGAATTGTGCAGAGTGATGCTGTGTGTGCAATTCAATACTTGGTGTCGTTGGGCAGCTGAAGAGAGAAATATGGTTTGCCCATAGAGCAATGCTCCTATTTTTTACCACAACAGAGCAGAAATTCATTGGTTTTAGTTCTTTACTGTCCTTAGTGACTTCAGCCTTGGAAAGACAGACCTTGCAGTACTGGTAGCAAAGCAATCTCTGCTGCAGAATGTGGCCAGGCAAGGGGATGCAATTAACAAGTTCATAAGCACTGGACCAACTCACCCCACTGGATTTTCTTTTTGAGGAAAGAAGATCAGTAAACTGGAACTTAATCTCTCTTTGTAGGTGAAGTCTGTGATAAATCTGCTGTTTGCTGCCTACACAGGGGACGTGTCTGCACTCCGGAGGTAAAAATCAGTGGGGGTTTGGGAATAGGAAAGCTGCTTCTTTGGTTCCTGCTGTTGCTGTTTATTTAGGAGCATGCACGTGCACTGTGTCTGTGTTAGGGACACTGAGCTGCATGAGCTAGAGATTGAATATGTTCACCCAAAACCCAACCAAAAGACCCAAATCTAACCATCAGAAAGGTACCCTCACACTATCCTGGATCCCATTGTATTCCATTTCTTTGGGTCACAGTAAAGCAATTTATTAAACAGTTTTTTATAGCAATGGCAAAAAACCCTGTCTGTACTCTCACCTGCTTTAATATTCAATTCTGAAAGTGTCACAAAAATTCAGGTTGGAAAAGGTACATTGTTGTTGGACAGGTTAGGGACATCTAGCTTTGCTTTTTAAATCTGGAGGGGAATCTGGCAAAATTTACAGTAATAATGGTAGGGGAGACCAAATAAGCATTAATTTGGCTAGAATATATCTAAATATAATTAGTGGGTGGAAAAAAGTGTATGGTTTAACTCTGTTGTCCCAGGGCATCAGAGTGTGAAGCAAGAACTCTCCCAATCCCTTAATGCTTCTCAGGATTTCCAGCCTTGGGAGACTTCCTGGGATTTTCTCACCTAGTATAAATTTACTTTGCCTCATGTGGCTTAGTTTGTCCATGTACAATTTTAAATCAGGTGTGTTGACTGTTACATTTTCGGCAAAGATATTTTATTTTTGTGTATGACAAATAAAGAGCAGAAAGAAAGTTAAGGCACTAAGCTGGTTTTTAAAGCCAAAGCCCCTTTCATTATCAGCAAAGATACCATGTGCTCGTGGTGCTGCTTACATCCTCCTGTTGCAGAGCAATGTCGTTCCATGCTAGTTTTGTAACCTGCTTTAAATTACGTAAGACTTGCCTCTGCAATCTCCTTTATTTTGTTGGTTTTTTTTAAGGTTTGCTCTGTCAGGAATGGATATGGAGCAAAGAGACTATGACTCACGGACAGCCCTGCACGTGGCAGCTGCAGAAGGTACTGTCTCCTCACACAGCATTTGCTGTCTGTCTGTCTGTCTGTCGGCTGCTTTAGAACATCCTTGCTGTCTCTGTGTGTACCTGCTTTTGTCTGTACATAAATGGATGTATAGAAATACATGCACTCACAAAGCTGCTTCTCCTGTAGGACACGTGGATGTTGTTAAATTTCTACTGGAAGCATGCAAAGTGAATCCTTTCCCCAAAGACAGGTGAGTGTTTTTAGTGCTGGTTTGGAGGAAAGATGCTCCAGTAACACTTCCCTGGTCCCCGTGAGGAGAGGCACCTGTGAAATAAGAGTGGAGTGTATTGACCCAGTCCACTGAAGCGGGGGAATGGGATCCTGCTGGTTCTCTGTAGGTTCTGCAGACTGAGCAGGGATGAAAAATGAACCACTAAACTTGCTGTTTCAAAGGTTATGCTCAGCTTAATGAAGTTCCAAAATTACTGAGTGTGGTCTGTGTGCTGAACTAATAGTGCCGTGTGTAAAGAACTGGATTTGTGGTGCTTTTTGGCTCTTTGCTTAATGTGCTGATCCTAGAAATACTGTGTTGTTTTTTTGTAGGTGGAATAACACTCCTATGGATGAAGCTTTACATTTTGGACACCATGATGTTTTTAAAATTCTTCAAGAGTATCAGGTCCAGTACACGCCATCAGAGGATAACAACGATGGGAAAGAGAACCGAACGGTTCATAAAAATCTGGATGGCTTACTATAATCATCTTCAGCTAGATCCTAAGAATCAAATCACTTACCTATTTAATTGTGGTATGCATAAGTAATGAAGAGCGTGTGTGTTTCTATCTGATAGTGGTATATATTTTACAGAAGTCTCTGTTACTTCAGTGTTATGTTACAGGAGTTTCTATACGCACAGGACAAATCCAATCTCTTCAAAAGAAACAAAACCAACTAAGAATCTCCCTCCATAATGTGAGCAATATTACCTCATGCTGCATATAATTGATGTATAAAAATATTTAGCTGTTGTTGGCTTTACTGTGCACTACTTAATTTATTTTTGTGTTCTATGTGAACTCTAGTCTGTGGTCAGGAAGTTTTCTGCTGAATTTTTGTTTCTTTAACCCTCTGTTGCCAGTATGGCCAGGATGAGCCAGAGTACTGTCAGGTATGAGCGTCAGTGAGGTTTTTTGAAAGCTGAGGATGCTGATGTAGATTTAGGCTGGGTGTGTTAAGTAAGGATCTGCACTTATCTTTGGGAAAAAATAGAAAAAAGAATTCCACACAACCTTGTTTACATAATATAAATATCACAGAGTATATAGGTGACACTTGTCAATGGTCTAGGCTTGTTCTTAGAAATAGTCTTGTCAGGGAATGTGTTTTAAGGTTTGTTTGACCAAATGGCGTAGGGGAGTGTGACTTGTAGCACCGGTGTGTAGTGGGATTTTTGTCTTGGGAGGGTTTCTCTCAGTTCCCTTTGTCTTGCCTCCCTCCTCTCTCTCCATGTTCAGCTGCTAAAGTACTTCCCTGTGGCCGGGGAAAGCGGGTGCTTCCACTCCGTGCAGGTGTTCCTTGCAGGTATATTTGCACTACCCCTGGGGGGGCTGACAGGTGCTGCTCCTGGTGGCTGCACCGGGAGCCAGCGAGGGCAATGGAAGTGCTTGAAAGGCAAAGAACCAAACCAAACGTCAATCTGAGCTCATTTAGGCTTGTAGCAAGGAACACGGATGGAGTGAAACAGCTTTAAGGAGCATAGAGCCAATCAAAACAGGAGCAGAGCAGGAGATAAGCCAGGTTTTGGGGTGTGTTCTCTTCTTGCACTGCCATCAACCAGGGAGCAGGATATTGCATCACTGGGATTCCCCTGGTGTAGGACAGGAGTTCAGCACCAGGAACACAAGTAAGTAAATGCCTTTTGTGATGAACGGTGGCGTTCATTGTCTTGCCACTGAAGCCAGCATGGCACGTGCCCTGTCGTGGAAAATGTAAATGCAGGTATTTGTAGTTTGCAGGAGTCCAATATTGCCACAGCTCCCTGTCCCATGTACATTTGCTTCTGCCAGTAGTGTGGCATAAAACCTCAGAAGTGAGCAGTCACTTAAGACATTCACAAAACACTACAGTTGTTGGACGTAGGCAAGGATTTTAGCACAAGAGTTTTAGGCAGGAATCATTTAGCACATAGAAAAGGAGATTGTGCTTGAGAGTTGTGTATATGGTGGTTTTTATCCTAGCACGTAGTGTACACGTCATTAGTAGATCTCAGAGTTCAAATTTTCTGTGTTCTGGCACCAAAATCTCCTGAAACAATTCCCAGTTCCTTCCTAGAATGGCCCAAGCACTTTATAAAGATGATCTGAACCACATTACCCTCCTTTAGCAATGAGTACACTAAGGCTTGGAGAGAAGTAACTTCTCCAGAGCGACCCAGCAGGTCAGTATAGTTGAGAATAAATCCTTTCAAGTTCCTGTACAGTCTCTTGTCGAAATGCCATACTGCCTCCCTGCAGGGAGGACAAGCCACGTGGAAAAGTGCTTGGTACTCATCACTAGCAGTGACTGTCTTCATCATGATGAAATCCTGAAAGAGTCTGATAGTCTAAAGCCCTCAAATAGCATCTCGAAGCTGGCTGGCATGGTTATCAAACACTTTTTCTCAAGAATCCTCCTGTTCTTAAGCTGGTTGGGTTTGTTTTTTGGTGTTTTTTTTTTTTTTTTGTTCTTCTGAAGATCAGCTATTTTTCTGAAGGCTTTTAACCCGTTCTCTTCACATCCTGTGTCACGGCCACCCCTGTTATAAGAACTAAATGAAATGGCATCTGGCTCTTTGTTGAGCCACATCAGTCACTGGATAGCACAAGGCAACAGATTTATGGGCTTCAGTGTAAAGGAATATTTTCAGATGGATCCTAGTTCAGAATTAGGAATGTCAGTGCTAATCTTCCCTATTTTGCCCCTATTACAACACATGCTATAGCTTCTCAGAAAAATACCTGATTTAGCTTTATTTAACTGACATTGCATTGTTTAAACTGGCATTTTAAAACATAGGTATATTATATAGTACACATGATATAAACAAACCAAAACCAAAAGGATTTTAACTGAGCTAACATTGAAGATCATAGCTGTCCCTAAACTTAATGCTTTCATACCGAGTGCTTTTAGCCGGTCTTAGCTTCAGTGCATTTTTGCTGGTTAGTTTTAGTATTTTCTCATTGTGAGAAGATGGATTATTTTGTAATGTCCAATTCAGCGATGCAGCTACTTAGACATGGCGTTATTTATAAATATAAATATATGCAGTACATTGGTTTGGCTGTTTATCATTCATGACACTTGACATGTAGATTTTACAGTAAATAGCTTTTGGTTATCTTATCCAACGCTGACTTCCTTATGCTCCAAAGAAGATTCCCTCTCTCCTTTGTTTTTATGTCATATATGTTTCTTCTGTATCACAACCTAAAATTGTTCAGCTAACTTAATGCTTTGTACTCAGAAATATTGTGGTAGTCTTAGCATTAATTAGCCTATCTTTGTGAACAAACTGTATTGTACCAGATTTTTTTTTGCTTCAGAGCTGGACTATCCGTGACTATACTTACTGGCGGTGTACTTCTGGTCATTGTAACTGACTGGGCTGATCTTGACTTTTAGATTCTGTATTGTGGGGACTAGACAGTGATGAATGTATTTCTAGCAGTTTCCCATGAATGAATCTAAACTTGAGCTGTACTGGTTCTGAAAATGAAAGTTATTTATTTTAAGAAATAAAATCCAGATAGTGTTGCTTTTTACAGCATAATAAATGGAAATACCAAGATGATGGTGGTGCTGGTGGGTTTTATTGGCTAGCTGTGGGACTGCCATTGAAATGTGTTCAGTTGTGGGAAGGCTGTCCTGGAAAACCTACTCTGGTCATTTCCATTGTGCAAAGCATACAGGAAATCAGAATGAATTTCTGTAATGTAACATTTTTCTGATTTTTGTTGGTATTTATTTTGAAACCTACCCTGCCAGAGCTGTGTCCTTTCACTGGATGCTTTTTGTTAATGCTGGAATTCTGGCCAGGTGAAGAGGTCTAGCTTTCTCTTGCCTTACTCCTGCTCTCCTTCATCACACCAAGTTTCTTTCCTTTATTATTCTTCTGGCTGTACAGTTCATAATAGAAGCCTGACAAGTGTGAGATGAGGGATTTTGTCACTTACTAGTCCCAGAGAAAAACAGCAGTGGTCCAGCTTGGTAGCCCACAAAGATGAGAAAAAGATCAGCTACTGAGGACTCAAATTACAGAAAGTCAAGTTCAATTTATTGAAGTTTGTGTGGGGATAGAAACAAATGAATGAAGTGATACAAGCAGTAATAAAAAAATGTGAACAGCCGCCTTCTAAGAACTCCAGTGCAGACACCTGCACCAATGCAGAGAATTAAAAGCATCAATACTGCCTTGGGCTTCCGAACTGTAACTCTTTAGTTGTGCAAACAAGTTTAAAATGAGATACAGAGTAGCAAAATACTTACTGGCTCATCCACTTTATAATAGAAGTAGCCAAAACACGAGAGATAGAACAGAAGTGGCAACTGACAGTTCCATTTATTTAAAATATATAAAAGAATATTCCACTGAGGAAAAATCACTGCTTCTAGAACTACTGGCTGTGAATAAGGCCACTGCTTTAAGTTCCACAAAACTGAAGCAAAAAGGTAATAACATGTAGAACATGAATACAAAGCATAGCTCAAAAAACAGGTAACTTGATTTTTGTATTAGCAACAGATACACTTCAGCTAGTTACAGTAAGAAAAAAGCACTAAGTCATTTCCTGTAGCACTGTTAATCTCAGTAACCCAGGGCACCAAAAATAGGTCAGTTTGTATTGTTTTCATTTAAATACGTGTGTTACATGCTCTAGGTCCTTTTTCTTTGAAGCTTTTGCAGGGAAGCATCAGATGTCTTGGGCACAACACACCAAACCGAAGAGCAGTCCTTTTCTTCCCAAACAACAGCTGATGGGTCTGGAGGTCACCTTGTCCAACCCCCTGCTCAGGCAGGGCCCCCCACAGTGGCAGCCCTGTTCCTGTACCTGGGCAGATGGGGTGCAGCACAGGTGCTCTGCAGCCCCTCTGCTCAGCTCCGGGCTAATTAGCAGCCTGTGATAATAGGTACCCTTAGAGAGAGAGCAGCTGCCTAGAACAGCCTTGCCTCTTAACTGAGAGTTGTTAATTGCCTTGAAACGTGCTGAGAAACAAACCTGTTCCTCCTCTGTGGAAGCACAGCTTCATCCTTCAAGCACTGCAGACTGCATGTCCTGCAGCCATTGCTCTGGATAAACTAAATTCTTCACTTTTCTGTGCCTTACCCCTAATTACAAAACCACTTCAGTATCAAAGCCTGTAAAATCTTTTAGCTATTGAAATTAACAGTTAAATAAATGCCCTGGTTCATAATGCATAAGAAAATGGAGTTCCATTCCACCTGTTATAACCTATATGGGGTCTGTATTATTGCAAAGGATAGGAGTGACCAGATCTTCACCTTGGCAGGATAGGCACAGTAAATAAAAACATACTTTTCAATGCCTTTTGCAGTCTTCTAAGAGGAGATTCTGATTTTGTCTGATGACTGCAGTCTGCAGAGGCTTTAGTCATGATTATACATCTTGGGTTGCAAGCTCAGCATATGCCAATGCAGCTTAAAAGTGGTGTCCTAAGAAATGCTCTTTTTGACAAAGACTGTGCTAAACATCCTACACAAGATTATGCCTTGTGAAAATTGCAAAAATGAAATGCAGGTAACATTTTGGGCTTCTGCTCTCTCAGTGGGCCATGCCCAGAAGAGCTAAAAGCACAACAAACTTCAGCAGAACATGGATTTGGTGTGGCATGTTACCTGTAGAGTGTTTCCCTTTTGTGATGCAGACAAAAAATCAACGTGTAATGTTGTAACATCTATATACAGTCAACTGTTTTAAACATTTAACTAATTCCTTTAAACAATGAATGCATGTTTTTCCCATCACTGTCATTGAGAAGCTCACATTCCCACCTTCCTCTTCCTCCACTCTGGCATCTTGCTAATTAAACAAAGACATGCACAGTATCTTGCTAATTAAACGAAGATATGCTCTTAAGGAGGCTGCTCAGGCTGCTGCTGTTGATATTCCCATTAGCTAAAATTGCTGCTGGACCTTCAGGCTGAGAAACCAAAGAAGTGAAGTGTTGTTACCAAGACACTGACTGCAGCACAGGATGCGTGAAGTGAATCGGCCGTGCTAACGACACGGGGAAAGCTCAGCCAAAGCTCAGAGCTGAATATGTGTACACATCTGCAGGGAGAAAAGGAAACCTCCATTACACAGGCCCAGCCCTCAAGCCTTTGCTAACCAGAGTGTGACCAAGTTCTGCCCCAATCACACGTGATTCCCACCTCAGGATTCAGCTGCTCAGGGTGGGGGGGTGGGATCACTTCAATTCGTTCTTTTTTCTGAAGCACAGCCTGCAGGGACAACACTGCATTGGCAGTACCTCCAAACTGCACTCCTGCTCGGGCCCTCCCCACACAGAACCCACCAGAGGCAGTGCAAGGATACTCCTTCCTCCCTCCCCAGCTTCCCTCCACCTGCAAGGCACACACAGGAAGCTTTGCTCTCCTGTTCTTCACCCCTCTCCCTGCAGACACCTGGAATAAACAACTGCTGGCAATCCCAGTCTAACTCTGGACCCCCAGCTTTTCCTATGCTTGTGAAGAGACATGTTCTCAAGTGTTTGCTTAAGTGTCTGAGGCGTGTCTGAGAGGGGGGAAAAAAGATAAAAAGCAAGTTCTGGCTCAACCCTCCTGCTCCAGGCTGGTTCACGATACGTACCACAGTGTCGATCTCTGCGGTGCCCACCATCCGAGACACCTCATCAAACTCCTCGGGAGACATGGGGAGCAGGTTTTCTGGGGACTGCAGCCTGGAAGGGTGGCTGATGGAGAAGAGCAGGGATTAACAGTCACTGAAGAAATGAGGCACAGCTGGACTGCCCTGCCTGGCTCCAGGGCCTGAAGGGCCACTAACCAGGCCTCTTGTGACAAAGAGCAGGCTTTGCAAAGCCAGCCTGGTTTTAAATGAAAACTCAGACTACTCGGGGGCACATCCTAACCAAAGAAGTCCAATAAGTCTTTGAGAATGTGCTTTTCAAGAAATTACTTGCCAGTACAACTCCCTGCAAGTGTATAGGGCTTTTCCCTAAAAATGGTGTTTTGAACACAGCAGCGCATTAATGTGTTGTGATCAGATTCTCAAAGAGGAAAGACTTGACAGGGGCACCTACAGCTTAAAGAGTATGAAAGGACATGAACTACAGCTAAAATCTTACGATCAGTTCTTAAAAATCCAGCATTTTTGTGAGAACTTACACTTCAGATACAGAGATTAACTCAGTCTTGATGTAGCCATTTCCCTTGGGACCATCCAAATCCATTGGCTCTGGTGCTTCAAGGAGAGAAAAAAAGCTTGTGGGTTTTTTTTCAGCAAGTTTACGTCACATTTTCATCCTTATTGTACCAAAAATATAGCCTATGACCCAGATAATGTGCAAATCTCTCTGGCATTTTACAGCACTTTGGTTAATTTATTCCATTTTTAGTCAGTTTTTCCTGTTTTCCTACAGAAAATGGCAAAGAAACCCCTCCCCCAGCCAGTTATGGTCTGGGCTGTTAGTGGGAACCTACATTTCTGGAACAGCTCACAGGCTCACGTGTCAGCTGAGCTGGAGGGTCAGCAACAATTGGGGGTTCAGTTTTTGGTCTGATTAGGTCTCATGTTGTGCTTGTTTAAAAAACAGACCTTTTCTTAACCTATAAATATGGATCATGGCTCTTTTCTTAACCTATAAACATGGGTCAGGCTGCCAAGGCATTCAGGCCAACTGCTCCCTTTTTTCCCATGCCACAGAAACTGTGCAGTGCTTCAGCAGCTCAGGTACAACCAGACAAGCTAAAAGGTACAAGCCCCACATAGCACTCACCCTCCTTAGGCCTGGAGTAGTATTTGCCAAAGGCATTGTCTTTGGGTATATTCGGGTACAGGAATCGCAGTGGGTTCTCAGGAATGTTTTCGGCTGCCATCACTTTGTAATTGCGGATGATGTCGGGGAAAGTCACGGCAGAGAGCTCCTTTTTGGTGTAGGGTTCTACTGAGTGGAACTGCAGCTCTGCAGAGGAGAGAAGCAGCAGTTCTTAAAGTGTTTTTTTTTTCTGAAAGTCTTTCCAGAAAAGCTGCAGCCACTTCCACAAATTCAGATTCGCATGAGCAAAAGCCTTGCCTGGACAACACCTACAGTGCTGCAGGAAGTGTTTAATGCCTGTCAAAGGGAGCATAATTGTTCTGTGGGGTAGGGAGGCATGGGGGGGAATAGCACACAGTGATGGCTCTTGGTGTGTTCTGTATTCAGAATGACTGGTGTGACTTGTCCATGGAAATTAACTGCAGTATTTCATTAAGTAATTTAGGTTGAGCTGCCTTTTTAACCTTCTTCCAAATTATGTAATTCAAACTCTGCTGCCTATTAGGCAGTTGGATCCAAATACAGCACTTGAGAATTTTATGAATCATCAAGAGAGACATAGAAGCCTTCCTGAATGCTCCATTTACTACCAGCCTTCTTTTCCTTAACTTTTGGATGTCTCAGGTATGAAGGCAGCAAAGGGAAAGAAGTCACCTAAGTACATTCAGCAGTTTCTCTTCCACCTGCTGCTGGTTTGGGGCTCATCAAAGTGGAGTGCCAACAGCTGCCCCATGCTGGCAGGTGGGGCTGTGTAATGAGGGTGGTAAGGGGGGGAGCCCTGACTGGGTACAAGGGAGGTTTTAACTTTTTGTAGCTGTGATGCCTTCAGGCTTCCTTAAGAAAGCACGAGAAACAAGCTCTTCACTGATCCTTTTGGATAAGGGGAGGAAGGAGAAGGACTTGGAAAATGAAGAGAGTATGTAATTTACCTCGGGGGAATGTGGAAGGAAGGAACAAAAGGTGCACTTGGGCTCAGAAGGAGATGCAGGTATGTATGTACTAAAGGCTGGGACAGAGCCTAAGGAGGCAGGGAAGACAGGGATCCAGGCAGTTTTTCTTACCCAACTTCCAGGCCAGAAGCAGGACCTGGGAAGTGCTACTTGTCCTAGCTGAAACCTTGATCAATTAATTGTGTGGTTTGAGTTACCTTAAGTATGGTATGTCCCTGCTATTGCCTGTGCCCTGCTGCTGCCAGGTGCTGGTCCTCAGAGTGGAGGAGAAGGGCATAAAGAGTTCTTGTTCTGATGCAAGCAGATCAACAAATGTTCTCTGTTACTGACTTACCGTTCTGAGATTCCTCTACCCAGGTAAAGGTGATTGCTCCCTCCCTGCTGCTTTCACTGAATCTCAATAAAAATGTTCCTGGGCTCTGGTCCTTCAGCAGAGCACGCTCTTTCTCTTTGCTGATGAAGCCCACAATGCAGCTGTAATGTTGAAAAGAAAGAGCCGAGTTACTCCCCAACATAAAACCTAAGCTGTGCTAGGAAAACTAAAAAGCTTTCCTCACTTAAAAGAGCTGAAGTACTGGTGAAAGCCTCACAGAAGGCTTTGTCTTGTGAACAGCTGGCAGCAGGACTGACTGGCTGCAGTCAGGTGGTGATTCATGCCCCGTGGCAGCTGAATCACCACAGCTCCCCTCAGCACTCTCACTTGGGCCCGAGGGCTTACACAAATGTCTTTCTGAACTTGGAACTAAAGAGATTGTCCATTTTGCTGTCAAAGCTGGGCTGCGGGAGCAGAAGTGAAGTTACATGAATGTGACTGGGTCAGATCCCAGCTAGCAGTTAGTTTTAACATCAAAAGTGTGCTAAGAATTGTTCCTCCTTTTTGGCTGATGAAACAAACTTTGCTAGCTGCCAGATTACACTCTTACAGGTGTGGGGTTGTTTGCTTTGGGCCTTGAGCATGTAAGGTTAACAGGAGCTGTTAAACTTTTGTGACCTATTCACTGTGCTCAGCAAATGTTACTGCATGGACAAGGAGGCTAGTGTGGTAATTGTAAGAGATTGATTGATCTTGACAGGTACTGGGGAAGGAGTTGTTCAAGTCAGTACTAGGGTATAACCCTGGCCAAGCCACAGCTGTTTGGTTTTTGTTGGTTGGTATTTTGCTTTGGGGGTTTTTGCTTTTTTTTTTTGGTTGTTATTTTGGGTTTGTTTTTCTCTCCTCTGATTCTTTTTCCTCAAAGTAATCCATGAATAGTGATCTTTTGAGTACTGTGACTGTCCTTGTGTGCATTAAGTTAGGGAAAATGGATTTTGCACAGAAAAACCCCTAAATAAATTAGCTTAGAATTTCAGACGTTTTAAGCTGCCCTGTTTTATGGGGTTTGGGGGTTTGATTGGCGAGTTTTGTGTTTTGGTTGGTTTAAATGCTTTAGGTAACAAATGTGTTCAGTAGTCAATATCCTGTGTATAAGGGAAGTCTTCTGCCTTCCTATCTCTCAAGTATGAAGAAAGGCAAGTGCTCCTCAGATTGTATTACTTACTCCTTTGTAGACAAGGGGAATCTCTGCTGTTCAAGGCTGTACCAAATCCACATGTAATCCCAATCCCAGAACTGCCACTCTGCTTCAGTAAGGGTGACAAATATTCCCACTGCACTGCAGCCCCCTCAGCAAAGAAAGGGGGAGGTTTGGGGCAGGGAAACAAGGTTTGTACTGCACAGGGCTTTGACAGGATTCTTCTGGAGCTGGGGGGTAAAAATGTGAAGCCCACTGCTGAATGTAGCAAGGCAAAGCACTCCTGCTGATGTAGATCCTGCAGAAGTGTGGGATACTAGGATGCTCCACTGTGAGTGTGCTGTTTGATAAGGTTTCATAATGTGGCTAAAGCTAAAACACAGGATTGTGACTTTGGATAAGCCTAGTTTGGGCAGAATTACTTCCGAAATTTGAAATCCCAGAATGAAAAGTTTACTAAACCAGTATTAAAGGGCAAATGGAACTGTGTTCCCATCTGGCAGAGTCCTTCTACTTTGTAATACTCTTAAATTGAGTCAGTGAAGACTGCCGGGTTCTGGGCCCACGGTGCACACAGGCATTCCCAGTCTGGCTGCTGCCACCTCCAGGCAGCTCACAGTAACTCTCTTCGGGCAGGGAGTTGGGTTTGGGGTTTTTTAAATGGATATCACTAGGACTTGTACTTTCTTGTGCTTCAGTTTTTCTTGGCTGTGTTCTAGAATGTGGAAAGAATGGACTTACAGTGGGAGCATAGGCAAAACAAAATTTAATCTAACATTCAAAGCCCTGCTCTGTGACTGAAATGGGACAATTCAGTCATCTGATGTTCTTACTTCATCAGAGGATTCCTCACTCCTAGAATTCATTTGCTTCAGATTTTTCTGGTTTCAAGATCCACCCTCTTCACAACCAACCTCCCAACCTGAGGCTGCAACTACCAGCCTAAAAGTGAGGTCAGAGGCAATGACCACATCTTTAAATTCACTCAGGTCTTACCCATCATTCCAGAGACAGAGGAGATGTTTCTTAATAAGTTCCAGGATTCCCTCAATCCACAGCCAAAAGGGAAAATTTTTATCATTTATATTTTCCTGAAATTCAGAATATAGAAAGGCAGGGATGCGAGGGGGGAGAACAGGGATGAGACATGAATTTTGTTAAGCAGAGAGGAAAACAAGGTTTCAATCCTGACACTGCCTACTTCTGTTTTTTTCCCTTTCTCTTTTTTCCCCTCCCCCATATTCTCTTATGACTCTCTTTTTGTGTCTCTCCATTCCAGAAGGACAGGAACTATTGGTAATGAATCATGTACTGAATCTTAAGGCAAGAGGCAGTATGAGAAAACTGCCTGTCTGAGCCTCCAGTACCCACAAATATGTGATCCATCACCTCTCACAGGCAAGAGCACTGGTCTAAGAGAAGAAAAAAGGCTCTTGCTCCTGCCTGGGTGCTATCCCTACTGGAGTTGTTGGACATGCAGACCCATGCCACTGGGGTTTTTGACCGGGCTGGCGAGCAAAAGACCTTAGAGGCGCTTTCTGTTGAGACCTGGATCTCAGTGTCTGAACAGGCATCTGTATCAATGAATTTGAGTGCTTGTAGGTCACCAGAGCCTTGCTCTTCCCCTGGAGTCTGCTCCTGGTTGCTGTGGTCTCCTAATTATCCATACCAGCTTAGGGTCTAAAGCCAAAGAAAAAAATACATGTAAAGAGTCCTGTCTTCCTTCAGCCAGGGTTGTGAAATTCCATGGTGCGGCTTTCTGTCATCATACTGACCCCTCCTGGGGTCACCCTGTGTTAGTCCTTACCCTGATCCAGTTTCTTCTGGTCTGGGAAATGTCCTTCACTAAGATACAGAAGAATTGTTCACCTTGCTGGTTGTTTTGTTTCTATTTTTTTTGGCAACAGTCACAATGGAGAACTACTATATTAATAGCAGCTATATTAATAATAATGGAGATGCTGTGTTTGAAAGATACATTTTTTTTCCTACGGAGTTTAAACGTAACAAAAACAGTCTCAAAATCATCTCCTTGCCATTGCAAGCTCTTTTTCCTCCTGCTGCTACTTTAACCTCACCATCCATAAAGCCTACCATGACCATGTAAGGCCTAGTATAATTAGGGGATGCTACTAGAAAAGTAGGCACCTTGGGGAGGAAAACAAACAAAAAAAGCCCAAACAAAACCCACAATAAAATGAGATCCCTCTTCCATCTCAGTTTTTAAAACTGTGCATACCTTGCAGAATCTTGTCCAAGGAATAAGGCCGTCCTGAGATCCCCCATTTGTTGACCCTGCATACAATAAATTTGACTTCAGTCATGTTCTGTAAGTTACTTAGTAAGGCTAAAAGTACTTAGAAAACCAAGTTCTGAGTGTTTATTTGGAAGTCAGCTGTTGGACTGAGAAAGAAAAGGAAGGGCAGGCTGCTGTGCTTTCCCAACTACTGCAGGGGAGGTTGCAAAGTTTCTCTCTGGGAGGTTTTGCAATAACCAAACCTGTGTGAGCCCTTGTGGAATGGGAACCAATCCATCCTGACACTTTCCCTGCTGCGCTGCACCTAACACGTGCCAGCTTCAAAATGCTTCCAGGAAGGAACCTGAATCCTTGCACAGTTCTTGCCAGCACAACAAGACTGCAGCCCACAGTCTCCTCTGCAGGCTCAGCAGACCCTGCAGCATCTCTCTGAGATTAAGCACTTTCCTACCTTGATTCTGGTGATTAGCAGGCCTTTGCCCCAAAAACTCTTGACTCCTAGATCTACCCCAGCCACAGACTCATCTTACTCCAGTTGCAATTGTTTCCATCAGCTTTGTTTTTATGTCTGCAGTGTTTCATAACCATATCTGAACCACAAAGAAAAGTCCTATGCTGGGCCTATAGTAGCTGGAGCTTTGCAAACCCTGACTGTAGTCAGAGCCAAACTCTTCCCATTAAACATCATGCTATGGCTTTCAATAAATCTTCTTTTCTCTGTCATTTTTCTAAAAATAAACTGGGTTAGGGAGCTTGTAACTGATAGTGCTGCTGTTAAGAGATCAAGATTCTGTCAACTTTCACACTGCAGCCAGGTTGTACTGTGGCACCCTGCTGGTTCTGTCTCCTTCCACTGAGGAATCCTGAATATATGGTGTTCAGCAAACAAGATTTTTTTTCAGCTGGGTGATATTTTTATCTATAAGATAAGACTGAAGTAGCAACCCTACCAGAGCTCAACAAAATCCCTGTCCTTCTGAAATGCAAATTTGCCACAGAAATATATCACTGGTCTCTTTATGTTGATTAATTAAACAAAAAAAAAATATTCTCCTTGTAGAAATTCGAAAAGTAATCTAAAAAATTAACAGGTTTTTGTCAGATCTTATGTCTTGGGGGAATTAGATAGTGGAATGCTGTACTTGCCACCTAGATACACTAATCTGAAATACCTTTAAATATATTTTTTTCCTGAAACTTAATTGGTGAAATATACTGAATCAACAGTACTTTTCATTGAGAGTCTACTGTGCAAAATCAGTAGCAGTGTCAAGTGCCCTGCCTATTCAGGCAAACTGCAAAGGAGTTTGGAAACAAAACCCATGGCTGATGGGGCTTTTATTAAGGACACTCATGTGGGAGATAATTCAGTTTGATATCCTTTAGCAGTTTCATAGTGTTTGTGTGCTGATACTGCAACTGTGTTTATGCAGAGTGAACCCCCACTGTAGCTGGGGGCATTCATGAAGTTAAAATGAATGGAGGTGGATTTAAAAACAAAACCCAAGAGATGCCAAGAAACATCCACTTCAAAGACTGACTAAACATGAGTGTTACTTCAAAAAGCAGAATTAGGCCCAGTCTGTGCTGCTCTAATGCATAAAACTCCCAAGTTAGAATGGCAGGCTTTCTTCGTGACATGATCTCATTTACAACTCTGCCATACTGAAAAGTGGAAAATGCTTCATTGCTACAAAGTTACATTGCAGAAGGGGGAAAGCTGTGAGAGGAAAGGAAAACTTAAAATGGGTTGCAGGAAAAGGTGCAGAACTAGCTTCAATTCAAACAGGCCATCTGTACTGAAAGCAGACCTTACCAAGAAGCTTCTCTCCCAGCATGCTCAGCTGATCTGCATTAAGTCCTCTCTTTGTTACAGAAGAAAACTGCCAGCTCAGAACGTCAGAAAGCTTAGACCACTTCGCACAAGGTGGATTCAGAAAGAAGGACAGGTTCTAGAATGGAAGAGAAAAATACAAACTATAGTTAACAAACATTAATTTTAGAATGCCACTTGAGTATTTGTATTGCCAAAACAAACTCCAGATTTAAGAATGGATGTCAGCTTGAGACAAACCTGCAGAAGCAAGGAGCTATTCTTCCAGGCACTCTTCACTAGGAAAAGCAAACTCTGAGGCTCTGGATATGTCTTCCCAGCAGGCAGAATTGCTGGAGTACTCAAGTGCATCATAATGGAGTTCTTGAATGTTCATTTGGCTTCTCACTGTGTGCTGTATATCCTGAATACACGTATACTACCCTTATATGGGTTTCAAACATTGCTCTGTTCAGGTCAGGGAAGTCACTGCTCCTCTCTACACCTGATACTCACTAAGAATCATCTGCAGAGCTAAAATGCAACAGCCACTTGCAAACAATGCTTGAAAATTAGACATAATACCTGATAAAACATTTTTTTCTTGCAAATACCTTGGGATCAGTAGACAGCATGTTGAACCACAAGATAGAAGCCCATCCACTGGGAAGCTGGCTCACATTTGAGATCACAACAATGGGAAGGGATGTGGTCTGAAAGAGGCACAAAAGGAAACATGTCAGTTTGTCACTGTTTTTGTCACTTTTGCCATAAACCTCCTTGCAATTATCCACAAACCCATTTCTGTTTTAATTCCATGCTTGCATAATCTTGACATTTTCAATAGAAGTTTGTATGTAGGGGAGAAAGTATGATTAAATACTGGAAAGACTTGGGTGATTTTTGTCTAATAAAGACTTTTATTTAGTGTCAGTTATGACAGCATTGATAGCGACAGTAGAGTTCATAGCAGACTGCTTCTGAAATAAATGTAAACTGATAACCAACCCTGTGGCTTAAGCCCTCTAGGTATCAGACACTTTGCAAGGCACATCTATTCTTGTTTACCCAGAGATCTGACAGAATTATCTCTCTGTGTCTATACAGAGTTGTTGTGAAGTGTCTTTCCCATGATTTGGAATAACTGAAAGTACTTGATATCCCAGTACTTAAAAAAAAAAAAAAAGAGAAAAAATAAGAGAAAAAAGTTAAGATTGTCAGCATAAGTGACATGCAGGAACTGAAGTCCATCTGTTTAATCTAAGACTTACCTCTAGGTCTATTACCAAACCAGGCTGGCACAGCTGTGTCTCAAAACTCAGAGAGTGAAGCTCTTCTGTTACAATGAGAGGACCCTTCAAAGAAAATAAAACTTTTCAGGCATTGAAAACTCCTAGGGTGAAGTAATGGGGCTTTATCATGGGGAAAACCCTTTTTTGCCCATGGTCACATGCTCTAGACCTCAGCAAAAGCTTACAGGTCAAAGTCAAGTGACAGTGATGACTTTCTGAAACTGCCTCTCCAGGCACATTTTTTGTTTTTTTTGTGGCTACTATCTATAAGCCATAGAAAAATCTGTGCTTGCCAGGAAGCCCTGTTAAAGGCAGATGCCAGTGTGGGAGAGTCCCTCACTGCCATTCTGGCAGTAGTTTTCCTTGCAGACTCTTCCTACATGGATCGCTTTGTAGAAATACTGAACTTCTATGATCTCTTATCCCATGTCATGGGTCAGAGGGCATTGTCTTAAATGAATACCTTGTTAGTATTATGCTAAAACTTTACAAAGGAAAGCTTAGTGCTGCTTACCTCATTTGTTCTGCTCCCTGTGTTTTTCTGTTCTTTCAGTTGCTGCAAACGAACAAAAAACCTGTCACTCATTTATGGCAGCCACAAATGGAAGTGGTAGAGGAGGTCTGCATGCTCCACTTGCTCAACTGTATGCAAACTTGCTGCACTATTGTCTGATTCTATTTTGTTCTAAGCTGTGGGAGCCAAAAGATTAAACTGTAGGTAACTACTACCCTTTTATAAGCTGTTCATTTGTGAAAAAAGATATTGCACGGTTATGATGCAATGCTTTTATGCAAGAGGCCTTTTAAGAACAGAAGCAGTATGAAATCAGGATCAGATGGACTACTGGTTTATCAAAGCACCTCTCTGAATTGGCTGATAAACTCTAGACAGTCTCAGTTCTGGACAATAAAGGCAGAGTTCCACGTTCCCTGGTTCTGGGCTTGCACTTTTCCTTTCCTGTTGTAGCGATGGAACCAACCTGTTCCCTCAGAATCTGCAGATCAGAAGTGCTGCAGAGTCTGCCCAAGGCACTGACTTTCTCGCAGCTGCGCACTCTGACAATTTTCATCTTCCAGCCTCAAAGCTCTTTAAACTATTCCAGACTTCCCTATCTAGGGGCCTTCCTCTGAAAGACCCAAAGCAGCCTTTCTAGGCTTTAACTTCCTTCTCTAAAGAAACCATTGCAGCGTAAGCTGTATGGCAGCAAATACTCTTGTTTGCATTCCTGTCCCCTTTTCAGTGACAAGCAATTGCATTGTGATTGAAACAGGCAAAATATTTTAAAAAGGACAGAACAAAGAAAAAGGAGAGATAATCACAGTTCCTCTTTACACAAAAATGAATGATGACTTCAATAACAAAAGGAATTTGTTTCCTTCCTACCATGCTCTACTACAAAATTAAGTGGCTTTATCAGTAACAGAAAGAAAAAACCAACTCCCTACCAAGTGCCTGAATTCTGCTGCTAGGCTTCCATTAGTAGATTCTTCCATGTTCATTACTTTTGTGTTTGTTCCCAAAATATTAAATTTCCTGAACCTACACAAAGAGAGAGGGAAAATGTAATTAAATCTCACATTCACTGAAGGAACCTAATGTTAATATATCAAACTCTGATGCCACATACCCTTTGACTGAGTTCTTCTCAGTTACATCTCTGTCAAGAAAAAAGAAAAAGACAAAATAATCTTTTAAAGGTTCTGCCACAGACAAAGAAAATGTGCATATTTTAGTAGCTGACAGAGCTGACTGAGAACTGGTAAAAGGCTTTTGTGAAATTCTTGTGCAAAAGATCAGGCAATTGGTTCAAGCAGTCAAAATAATTATTTACTGTATTTTACTGAGGCTTGATACTGCTATGGAGGCTTCAGAATCAAAAGTGCTTTCTTTTACTGTATAGATTTTAACTCTTGATCTGAGGAAAAAAAATGTAGTTCTGCCACTGCAAACCTGCTTTTAAACTTGCTGAATAAATTGCTGCTTCACTTGAATTGGTTTTCCCAGCACTTGGGGTTTCATGGAGTTGCATTCTACCTAGTGCACATCTCAAAGACTCACCTTCCACAACCACACAAGAATCCTTTTTACTTTTTTACTATTCTGTGCATGTTTCTGGACCCTAGAGTCATTTCAAGTGAATGAGATTACTTGTCTGGGAAGACAAAAACCCACTTGCTTTCTTGAAAGCACAGTCCCTGTCATTATTTTGGACAGCCTGTCAAATTTCTTTCCCTGCCCTTGAAGTAAGTGCAAAACTCAACCAAACTGCTTACAAAATACAAAAGATTGGTATTAATCTGTTTTAACTGCTGTGATTTTTTTCTCTGATTAAGAACATGTCCTATGTTACAGGTAGGCAGATTATACCCCTAATACAAAGGCAGCTTGAGGATAGCTATATTCCTTACTAGATACTTATCCAAAAAGTAAGGGATTCTAGAGATGTGACTGAATTATGTGACTAGAAATGGTGGAGTCCAATTCTACACTGTCACCTCATGCTAATCCAGGTGAAATACCGCAGCAGGCTGGCTGCTGCCCAGGTGCTGCCCCCTGCCTGATTTAGCAGTAGTGAGCTCTCCTCTGTGGAGCTGATGGTGAGAAGCTGAGACCATCTGCACTTTGTGACATGTCTCTGGTGGCAGAGAAAGATTTAGAGCAAGGGGGTGTAAGGAAAAGGGAAGGATGTACCTGCTGCCACAGAGAACCAGCTTGCTGCTGGCCTACTCGACACTTATGACTGCTCTTGTGTTCCTGAGTGTGGGGACTGTTTACCTTTACAGAAGAAGGGTGAAATAAATGCAACATACTTATCAAATAAAACTTTCACTTTCAAGTTGTAGTTCAGTTCCTGCAGTTTCACCAGCAATCTGGAAAGAGAAGGTTTTTTTTTAATGTCAGCAATTGAAAAATATGGGTTCTCTTGGATTGTGTTGTTTACCACAGATACTTAAGCACACTTGGGGCCACATTCAGGCTCCAAGCTTGCTCCATACAAGACAGCATTTAGAGATAAAACTAAATGGGCAAATGAGTTACTCTTTGGCACGACAAAGTGCTCTGCATGTGTCTTCTTGCTGTTTGGTTGTCTTTGTTACACACTCGGTACACCCCACTTCTGGGAAAGGGTAAAAACTGATTGTGAGTTAAGCTCTGCCAGAAAGAAGCCCCTGCCCATGGCCATGCTCCTCCTCCTGATCTCAGCCCCTGGGCTGCAGGACAGGCTGTGCAACCTCTTGGCTGCAGGAAGCCAGTGACAGGAGAGCCTTACCACAAAACAGAAACAGGGAAAGGGGAAAACATACCTCAGCTTCACAGTAAACTGCACTCCCGTCTTCAAGACTAGTGGCCTCTGAGGGTGTGTTGGCATGCAAGGCTGCCTCTCTACCACAAAGGAGCTATGGGAAGAACAGATTAGAGACACTAGATTTATCTGTGCTGTTCTTAAATAAGAAACCACTTAAAAGTGAACTTTAAAAGAATGTTGATTTACCGGTAATACTATAGACTTTATTCACTCAGTTTCAATCTACACAGAGGTGTGTGAATCAGTTCCTTTCAATAGTTTCAATGGGGCTATAAACGGTGATTTTTTAAGTGTTGGGTTTTCTGGAATACATTGATGGCTCGAGGAAGAAGATTGCTACATCACACTTCCCTGAAATCAAACAGCAAGGAAATGCTGTGCTGTAATTAGCATGGTGCAAGTGAGGAGTGTTGCTTTGTTTGCCATTCCCAGGGCTTCTTGCATTCTTACAGTGACAGTGCTGTGTAACAACACATGCCCAAGGGATGGATACACTAGCAGGAGATTTGATGAGGGATAGCTAACCCAATGCAACAAACTTCTGGGGCTATCCTGTTTTGATACACCTCAAATTTTTGTCTCAAATTGATGTGTCCAGTGACAAAGGATTGGAGAATCTAGTTGTGTACATATCTTAGGCACAGCTTGATGCAGATTGTTTCTTGCCTCTCTTCACTTGAACTTTGCAGGATTGAAGCCTGGAAGGGAGAAGTGGACTAACAGACTGGGAGTTTGACTCTGTAATCAATGTGTACTGCAGCAAAGTTCCTGCTAACTTCAATAATGACTGAGCCCTTTCCATAGGCCTGAACCTGTGGAAATCCTAGATGGGGTAAATCTCAGAAACAGTAATTCAATTTAATGTTTTACAAACTTAGGAAAACCTTGGAAAATGAAAAGATAACATCCAGGAAATACTGAGGGAACAGTAGGGAAGGTGCTCGTCATCTGTTTATTAATGGTAACATCAGAAGATCCTTATGGTCTATTACCTTTGGATGAGTTGTTGGAAAAGCTTGTGTGTTAGGTCCTGCAGAAATTGTTTATTTTTTGTGATGGGATCAGGGTCGTAGGTAAACTTCTGTTCCAGTTCCTCAAGCTTCTTGAGCTGCTGACGAACTTGCTGTAGACTTTCAGCAACAATGGTGAACCTACAATTGACATGACCTTATTACTTTTAGCACATTTTTATATTGTAGTAATGCACATGCACCAGCCAGGTGACTGTCCCTGAGGATGTGGCAGTGCCTGGATTACACTTTGTGCTCAATGGAAATGTGGTGAAGTAATAAAATGAATGTAGTTATGCCAAGACAGAAAGAAAACGGATAATATAAATAATCAGTCTATTTCCTAGATGTAATATTCCTTCACAACACAGTTTAAATTGTGGTCTTAAAAGACTTACCAGTTCTGCAGCTGGTCGAGGCAGGCGTTGGGTGGCCCACCAATGCATGCTGTCTGTTGTCTGTGCTTCCACTCCACCAGCTCATCATTAATAAGGGCAGCCTGTGTGTGCTCTGTGCTCTGCAGCAGCTGCACTATCTTATTCACCACTTCCTACAGAGGATATGAGATTACCCTGTTTATTAGAAATACTTCATACAGGAGAACTAAGTACTCTTTTAGCTAGTGCTCATCTGTTTTGCAAAACTCTGCAAAGACCTCAGTTCAACTGACATTAAAAAACCTTTCCTACTGCTAATTTATGTGAATTCAATGAAAATTAATGTGTCCTTAAGATGAAGAGCTGCTGACTTCTGAAAGAAAACTTGAACACTACCTTTCTCTTGCAGTCCAGTGATAAAAACATGTGCTTGAGATTCAGCTGTTCTTTCTTGTATTCCTCCTGAGACATATTATTAGACTCGTGTTCTGTAAAGAAAGTCCGAATTGTGAACGTAAAGCTGAAGGAGTGCAGAAGAATGGCTGGGTGAAATGCTGAGGCAAGAAGGGGACAAATACAGAAAGTATGATCATGGCTCACTGCTTCCCTTAGTACCTTCTGAACATGTCCCTGTTCTAAGGGATAGTCAGCTCTGCCAAGCTGTGTTGGAAACCAAAGCCTTTTCTAGAACAAAGAATTTGACAACAGAGACAGAGCTGTATAATGAAACCAGTGTGGACTCTGTGTGTTTCCCTTGGTACACAAGAGCCTACAAAGCCTAAAGCTGGTTTGCCATTTGTGAAACATCACTAATTAAGTGTATGGCTGAATGGTCACAGAACCTACAGGGTTTGCTACCTCTAGTGGCAAAGGGATGTAAAGGGCAAAGGAATGCTGTGTTAACAAGGAAGCTCTCTTACTTGGAACAAAAGACAGATACAGAAATTTAGGCTTCTGTATGAAGCAGAGTTAATCAACAAGGGACATTACCAGTAAGTCTGGCTGTGTATCATTAGGCTCGATGCCCTGACATAAAGAGCAGTTTACTCTGACAAACCATACGCAATAGCGGATGTCCTTGAAAAATGACTCACCTCTGTTCTGCAGGGTTTTACATTTGAAGTCATACTCATCCTGCATATCCTCTAATGTCTTGATGTCCTGCTCCACATCCTGTAAGACACGAGTGAGGGTGAACACAATTATTTAATATTTTCAAGTAATGCAAATTAATTGCATTAATGAAAATTTAATATTTTCAAGAACTGCCTGGTACCAGCCCTGACAGACATGGAAGTCCAGTTTTGTAGCAATGCTTTTTCCTGGAACTCCCTAACAGGAAATATTCCTAGATTTCATCACCTTCTACTCACTAACTACCTCCTTCTCAACTAACTGAAATCTGTTAATTATAAAGTATGGAAATGCCCTTGTGGTCCAGCCATGAAAGTTCACAGAGTTTAGAAGAATCTAGGCTACAGTGGAAAAACTTGGAACAGCACGTAGCATTTTAAACTTCCAAATTCTTATGTACTGTTTGGAGAAAAGCTTTCTGTTGTGACTGCATTATGACAAACATCTGTATGCTAAAAAAGGTACATCTTGTAGCTAGCAACAAACTGGTCAGTTATGATTTAAGAGGTTCTTTTCCCCTCAGTTGTTAGTATTTCAGATGGGTAAAATGCTTTTGTTGCTAAAATTTAGGCAAAAGGTACTACCTATGTTCAGGCAATCCCTGGTTTATAGACTTGCAAACCCCTACCTCACTTTTATTTGTCATTTTATCAAGTCTAGTTTTCAACATCTGCAAATCAAAAAAAACACTACTGAGAAAAGTTATATTATACTTACTGTAACACTGCTTTTCACAGCCCTCACTTTGGCATCAAGCTCCTTGTGTTTGTCTGGCATCCCAGTCGCTGTGTTCTGTACACTGCCTACTTCCATCTGAGGGAAGAAGTAGAATAAGTCAAAACAGAGTGACCCATAAGTTTTTTTCATTAATGTAAATTAGTGACATTTGTTGACAAACAACCTAAGGAAGCGTGGCTCGTTCAGATGAATCATACGAAATTTTTTTAGTATTAAAAAAATCAAATTCAGGTGAATTTGAAAGAAACAAAGTCTTTATTTTGGTAAACTGCCGAAGGTCCCCCATCCTGGATTTAAGTCAGTGGTGGAAGTGATGGGCAAGCTGGATTGGGCTTTGAGGAACCCAGTCTAGAGGAAGGTAGATAATCTCTAAAGTCCCTTCCAATCCAAACCACTCTGTAATTCCCTTTCCCCTTCTGATGACCCACATTTATTGCATACTGGAAAGGCAGCAGTAAGTGCTTTATGTCACATGTCAGGACTGAACAGCTGTGCTGCAGCTACAGGGGCTCTGTCAGGGCTACACTCTTAGAGCAGCTGCTTTGGACACTGTTGCAAAGGGCCCCTTGTTGAAAGCCCATGCCCAAGTGCTCTTCCCACACTGCACATTCAAAGCCTTGCTATAAACTGAGGTATTTCAGTATTGGAAATTAACATGCTTGGCCAGTCATCACTTTATTTCTACATAAGTGGATTACAGCTATCTATACATTTTGCATGCCTTTCCCAACTGCAGAATTTTTATTGCAAAACAGTTCTTGCAAGGGAAAAAAAAAAGGTGAGAAGCTGGAGAACAGGTGAAGGAGGAGATACAGCTTTACCTATAATTCAGAAGAAAGAAAAGAGCTTCACTAAAAAAACACCCCAAAACACCACCAGAAATAGACAGAAATACTTGGAGACAACTGGGAAGGAGAATGATGCATAATTTTTTCAGAGATAGTCCAAAGAAGCATGCTCAGCTGCTTAACAGAGAGTAAATTGGGGAGTAAAAAGCAGAAGAACAAACCTAAAAGCTTGCTGGATATATGATTTAGACTTTATATTAAAATAAAATATATTAACTTTATATTAAAATATAAACTATATAAATATAAAATATAAACTTTATATTAAAATAAAGTCCAATTAACACATCAGGCTACATCGTACTACAGAAGCATTAAAACAACCAGCACAGCTTTTACATCACTCAAAGAATAAAAACTATTTCCTGGCCATTTATCTTTCAAATGCTTCATTCAGCAGAAAAAGGCCATGCTGTCCAGTTGGCACAAATTAGCATTCTTCAGCTGGTACATATCAGGGCTCGCTTGTCTATTTTTTTAAGGAACCTCTTATTGGGCAGAGAGAGGACAGCCTGTTTCCCCTGCAGGTCTTCATCTACTTCTCTTGTCCCAAATAATAGGAGAGGGAGAGGATACAACTGCAGCAGACATTTCAAGACTGTTACCTCATTGGACACCTGGGCATTGTTCAGTATTTTCCTCTCTTCTTTCAGACAGTTGTGGATGATCATTGCCATGTGTATTGGATCTTCTTGGAAGTTATCCTAGCATTAGAGACACAGTCTATTTTTAAAGTCCATACACATAATTTCTTGTCCTTCAGTAACCTTCGGACTGTCAAAAAAATTAGGGAATGACCCATGTATGAGCCTCAGGGAAGGCACTGGTCATAGCCTGCTTCAGGATTACAGGGTGTGACGGCCACAACCAGCTCCAAGAGCCAGTTTCCATTGTAGTTCATTGGCATACAGGGAGACAGGACTGGCACAAAGCAACAGGAAAGGGTCAGAGACATTACTAGGTGCCCTACAGTCCTAGATAGAGCTCATCCCTCAAGAGCCACCCTCCCACACCTTGGTAGGGCTGCTGGTTTAACACACAATCCAGGCTGGATGCAAATTCAGCCTTATTGTTTTACCTGCACACAAACCTGAAACATGCTGTGGCTTGAGTAATGCCCTGCTCTGCTCAGGATGGTGCTACCCTGGGAGCTTTATTTTTCCTAGAGTTCTCAAACTGTAACTGCACGGATAATTAAACTGCAACTTTCTAAGTGTAGCAAATCAAAAAAGAAGCAACACGTGAATTCTGGCTTTTAAATCGGGATTCTCACACATCCTCTGTGGAAATCCCTCACACCAGGGTAGCTGCTTAGAGGCCTCCAATTGCACTGAAGCAAATCAAGCAAATGTATAGATACAGAACCCAGGCGTACCTGAAGATTACGTTTGCTTTTCCTTATGTTGTGCTGCAGCAGAAAGTTGTTTTCTATCAAGAATCTACTAAATTGATCATCAAGCTGCGACAGCAGGTCATGGAATAGCAGTGTAGCAAACGATACATTGTTGGCCGCATGTTCCCTAGAATCATTTAAAGCATGCTTGGGTTAAATATACTTCCAATACAAGAGCCAAGAAATACATACAGGTGTACTTGATTTTTAATCCCCAACTCTATTTGTAGAATATGCAAGCACTGCAAATTACCTCCAAATGTAAGCCAATTTCATTCTCTTAACTTTGACTTTACTTTCCTCGATAGAGAAATGTTGTTTCTCCATTATTTTTGCCATATTCTGTTAAAACTCATTTGCTCATTCCATGCACCTCAGGAACCTTAAAGTGGCCCTGATGCATGTGCATGCTGTACCATTCCTCAAAGAGAAGACACTCCACAGAAAGTCTGGCAGAAGTTCAGAGTCTCTGAAGAGTGAGAGACTGATGTTACCAAGTAACTAACTGGTCTTAAAACAGCCACTTTTGTTCTAGACTACTGAGAGCATTATGAGGAAGGACACTTGCTCCAAGTATCAGGCCCCTCTAGAAAGCCCTGAAGAGGGGCAGGAACACAGGCTGGAGCACCCACACAGCTACTGAAGCATCCTACCAGCAAAGGATCACCTAGCAGCTTGCTTCCCCAGCATTCTGCACGGTTGAGGGCACTGCTTATCACATAACCCAAAGCCTAATTAATTTCTGGGCTTACCAATCCTGGTTTTCCAGCCACTGTGCCAGGTACTGCCTGATCTCCATAGGAAAGCTGTCATCATATAGCTGGTGAACTTGCTCCAAAAACTTGGAATCAAGTTGCTGTAGCTGATACCACTGAGTCATTCTGAGGAAGGGATGAAAAAAAAAGTCAGTGTAAATGTTGAAGTAGTATCTGGACTGAACTGGTGAAAAATAATTAATTTAAAGTTCTCATGAACATTGACAAAATTGGAGGATGTGCTGATTTTATGTTGGATAAAGTTTATTTTGTTCACAGTAGCTAGTATGGGGCTGTCTTGGATTTGTGCAGGCAACAGTGTTGGTAATACAGGGAAGTTTTTGTTGTAGCTGAGCAGGGCTAACACAGCATCAAGGTTCTTTCTGCTCTTCACCCCACCCCACCAGTGAGGAGGCTGGGGGTGCACAAGGAGCTGGGAGGGGACACAGCTGGGCAGCTGACCCCAGCTGACCAAAGGGACATTCCAGACCATGTGGCATCAAGCTCAGCACATAGAGCTGGGGGAAGGAGGAGGAAAGGGGAACTTTTTGCATGATAGGGAAGCCACTGTTAGGTGTGATGCAGCCTGGTTTTCCTGGGATGGCTGAACACCTGCCTTTTGCTTCGCTTGTGTGCATGGCTTTTGCTTTACCTGTTAAACTGTCTTTATCTCAGCCCATCATGTTCCTTGCTTTACCCTTCCGATTCTCTCTCCATCCCACCATGTGAGGAGGAGGGGAAGTGAGTAGCTGTGTGGTACTTTCTTTTTTTTTCTTTTCCTCTGAACCCATTTTCATGGCATTTAGGGTACTGCTAGTGTCACTGCTCTCCTGCTTAGCAGAGATATGGGAATGAGGACCTGTGTGTTTGACATAACTGAGATCCTGAACGTGGAGTATCACCTTTTGTTTGTACAGACGTAGTCCCCAGCCCCAAGAGTCTGCGTGAAAAATTAGAGATCCCTCTAAGCGCCCATTTTCAGTTGCTATTTGTGTCCACACTTGCCTGCTCTGAAAATGGACAAGTCACTTTAAATGCAGAACTACTGGAAAGATGTTTTTTTCTATGTGTTTTACTTCTCATGATCATATTTTCAGGCTAAATTCAAGTAACCTGTGCAGCAGATACAGGGTGCTTAAATGAACTAAGACTGTACAGAATGGTTTCTCTCAGTCCTGACACTTTTGCGAGAGTGGTTTAGAGAGTGGTTTAGCTCTGACGTGTCATCTTTAGAAGCAGATCACTTAGTCTTCCAAGCTGCAGGTTATCACCTTGTAGTGGAAATGGCATGTAAAGATATCTCCAAAGAAAAACCCAGGCTGAGAATACGGTGGTGAGATGCAAATCCACTCACATCATTGTCTTTCAATGGCTGCCTATAAGACCCATCCAAAAGAACAGGGCAGCATCAGGGTGAAGGACTATCTTCAATGCCCCTTCCTACCAAACCCTTTCGTTTCTATATGGCAGTGCCCTCAGGTAATAAGTGGTGTGTGCTAGGTGTGAGAAGCAAAGGAGTTAAAAATCTTAGGCTTAAAGTAAGGGCTTTGAGGCTTTTGATGTATGCACTTTTCAGATTACAGCTAACACAGCATTTGAGTATGCTGTAGCAGTCCCAAAGAGGAAGACTCCACGACCTCCCAGGGCAGCCTGTTCCAGTACTCTGCCATTCTCAATGTAAAGTAGTTCTTTCTCATGTTGAGGTGGAACTTGTGTTTTAGTTTGTGGACACTGCTCCTCATCCTGTCGCTGGGCACCGCTGAAAAGAATTTGGCACCATCCTCTTAGCACCTGCCTTTGAGATATTTATATGCAGTAATGAGATCCCCTCTCAGTCTTCTCTACTCCAGACTAAACAGGCCCGGCTCCCGCAGTCTCTCCTTGTCAGAGAGTGCTCCAGATTCCTCAACATCTTTGTGACCTCTGCTGGACCCTCTCCAGGAGCGCCTGGTGTACCGAGGAGCCCAGACCCGGACACAGCCCTCCAGATGTGCCTCACTGAGGCTGAGCAGAGGTGGCTGATCCCCTTTCTCGACCCGATGTCCACCCGATGCACCCCAGGACTCGTTCCTGGCCCTTCTCAACCACCCGATGCACCCCAGGACTCCTTCCCGGCCCTTCTCCACCTCCTTTCCTGCCATTCCCGGGGCATCGCGGCCCATCTACGCGGCGGGGCTCAGGAGCAAAGGGCGCGGGCAGCAGTCCCTGCCCTCGGCCGGCCCGCGTTCCCCCCGCTCCCGGCCGGCTCAGCCCCGCGGGTGGCAGCATCCCACCTGTTGAGAGGAGGCTGCCCAGCGATGCTGGAGGCACAGGATCAGAGGGATGAGCGTCAGCGCCGTGCCGGGGACAGGGGTCCGCTTCGAGCGCTCCCGGACAGGGCAGGTCTGGAGAGGCGTCGGAGAGCGTGAGCTGTGGAGAATGAGCCAAGATCTGCACTTGGGAGCGGATGCAACAGGCGACAGAAGGGTAGGGGTGTCCCAGCCAGGAATGAAGACCGCCAGGAGATACCTCCTGTTTCCCCAGCTGCAGACACCGAAGCGCAAAGCTCCCGCAGGCAGGGACAGTCTGAGGAAGCGACAGCTTTAGTTAGACCGGGCATTCACCCCGCCATCCCCCGAGGTGCGGACAGCACCCCGCCGTGCCGCTCCCGGTGCCGTCCCACAGCCCTTCAAGCCCGCTCCCCTCACCTCGGGTCCGCTCGGCGCGGCCGCGGCGCCGGCTGCGCTCGGGGAGCCGCGCGCACAGGTGCGCATGCGCGGGGGCGGGCCTGGGGCGTTCCCGGGCGGTGGGAGCGTCACGTGACTTCTGGGAAAGGCAGCGGGGCCGGGGAGGCGAAGGCGAAAGCGAAACCAGCGGGGCCCTGGGGGCAGTGTGGGGGCTGCGGCTGCTGGATCCGGTTCCTGGCTCCGGCTCCGGCCTCCGCCACTCATGCCCGCTTTGCCTCTCTAGGCGCCAATTGCAGGCGGCTGAGCGTTGTCTCCCATCCCTTCCCATTTCTTGCAAGCTATGCTCTCAGGGCCAGTGTCGCTGTCTCTTGTCCCGGCACAGCCTTTTTGGGTTTTGTCCGGTGTTAATATCCCGACAAGGCCGGCATATTCAAGTCCAGGCTTTGTTGCGGGTCTCCAGGGTACTCTGTGCCCCCTCTCTCCTCAGATGGAGGAGGCAGGTCTTACTCCATGAAAGAAAGAAATACGAGGTCTGCTTGGTAAACTTAGTGGCATGAAATACTAGGGAGTAGTAGATCTGTAAACATGGCCATGAATAAAAGCTATGGAAGAAGATAACTGACAGTTTTAATGTTTTTTTAATTAGGATCGTTACAGTGATGCATTAAGACAAAGCACAAAACAATCACATTTTTTTATTTTGCTGTTGCAAAACACAGTGAAAGCACAAGCACAATTAGTAGAATTACTTAAAAGCAGATGTTCTGTTTTTTTTCTGGTAGTATCTGGGCACCCCTTTGTGTTTTTCCTCCACACCATGGTTTCACTGGAGAGCTGTGTTCTCTCATCATGGCATAAGTACAAAATTCTTACTTTTTTAATGGAAGGTGGCCTGGGCTGTATATATTCATCCTACAGATAATTATTCTATTTTTCCTTTAAAGCAGTGAAATCATCTCAAGACACATCTTTTCAATAAAATGTTCATCCTACCCTCTGCAAAAATCTGTTCTGAAGCAACAGCAGGGATTGTCATGCCAAAACCTGATCCACGATGCTGTTCAGAAACACCAGTTATATTGGGCTGAAGTTAATACTTAAGAGTCTTGAATGGTTGCCTTGCATAGAGAGCAGGGAAGAAGGAAAAAGGAGACTGTTTTTCATGCCATGTCTGATCTTTTCTTACAGTATTTCTCATGAACTTCAGGTAGTAAAAAATAAAAGGTATCCCCCATTTTGTTTGTACTGAGATTGTGAGAAGAGATTACAATGAAAAGGCATGCAAAGCTGATGTGAGGGGAGGTTATGTTTCCTGCTTTAGAAGTCTGTGTTACTGTTTGTAGCTCAGTTTAAGGTCAACCAAAAGGCAGCAAGACTATTTTTGTTGTGCCTTGAAAAAAATCCACTGAGGTCTGGGTATGCAACTTGAAGCCAAAATCTGATTTTATTCTTGCTGGTTATATAAATTACAGATATTACCAAGCTATATACAGAATTGCCCTTGTTGTTTTTTATTTTATGTGTGATGCTTGCTGAACTTATGTGGAGCTTGCTTTGAATCACTCAGTGTAATGAACAGAGATGTGTTTGTTTCTTTGAAATCCACTTCCATGTATCACAAAAATATCTCGTTACTTTGTTTCTGCTCACTTGCTTTCAACTAACATAAATACCATGGATGAAAAGAGAAATGAAAGTAAAATCCATGTCTTACTGATTCAAGGAGGTTACGTTTTCATCACAGAAGTCTCATTTATACCTGCTTTAGAAAGCAGTAAGGTGCAAATGTTCAAGGGTTTGTGTTTTAAGAACTTTGCATGCATTAACCATGTATTCTTGCAAGACTTGCATCGTGATTGTGCCTGCATTTGTGAAATACAGTGGCCTTGGAATTGCCTGTTCATTATTCTATTAACAGAGATTTTAGGCATAACACTGGGGGAAATAAAACCAAAACAACAAAATCAAACAACCCAAACTCTGCACTAAACATGCTTGAAAGAACAAAAAGAGTATTTAAAGAGGGCAATTTACCATTTTTACAAAAACTAGTTGTCCTGCTTATTAAATGAGCCTGTGACAGGCATGTAATATCCTGTCATGCAGCACAAATTTCCAGGTGGTCAGCTGCAGCTCTTCAGTAACTGTTTTTTAAAACTTCTTCCCTGTTGGCATTGACCAGTTAGCATCCAGTCTGTGTCAGATTGGGATTTTTTTATTTGTAGACTTTCTGACAGTACTTGCTGGAGTTTCTGAATGCTTCCTGCCCGAACAGATTTATTTCTGCAACTATTTTGTGAGAGAGGGAAGTTCTACTAACTCTCTCTTTCAGTGGCAAAATGGAGACAACCTTTCTAACACCGCAAGTTTTATGTATGCTTCCTTTCTGGAACTCTCTTCTCCCCCCAGCCTTGCCTACCTGCCTTCCACAACTTCTTCTGTGGTGTCAGATAAAAATCTATGCTGAAGGCAATTCATTTTTTGGAGAAAAGCAAACCCCAGATACCTCTGGAACATTCAAAGTCAGGGGAACATGAATCTTTGCTTTGAAACAGTATCTAAATCAGTGGTGTACAAGATTATGATTAAGCAGAAAGTATTTACCATAATAAATCCTAATTTCTCCAAACACATTTATGTCTTTAGTTATCTTCATATGCTATCTTCAGAAGCAAAACATTTTGTTCTTATGCTCTCATATTTACAGCAATTCTGTGGAAATTAGTTAAATTAGCAAATAAAATTTATCTTTCCTGGGACCCTACTGAAGTCAAATAACTCCCAAGCTGGAAAGGATTTGGTCGTTTTTCAGTAATAACAGCAAATATGACTTGCAAAAGGCTGTTTGAATCCACAGGGAGGAAATTCCTTGTCTATGTGTTATTGATAACAGAAAGAGCCCTAAGAATAATGTAATGGTTTCCCGGAGAAGGTGACTTTCAGAGGTGACAGGGAAAAAAAAATCATGACTTCTTTAACCCATCCAATGCTCACACAATTACTAATTTTTCCAGTATGTGCACTTCAGTCAGTTGAGTAAGGAGAACTCAGCTAAAAGAAAAGAAAGAAAAGATTAGTCTCATAGCACTCACAGCTGTTCATTTAAAAGAAGCTGCAGATGAAAGCTTCTCTGGCTCAAGGTAACTGCAGAGTTACTTTGACTCTGTCAATATCATATAAACTGATAAGGATCTGAAAGTCCTGTTTGTAGTTATTTCTAACATAGAGGAATGCTCTTTAGAAGACACTGTAGGAAACTGTTGCAATAAGAATAAGCATGGTATTTATTTTTGTGTGATCTCCTGTAGTTCTTGCAGCCTGTGGATACATATTGCAAGGGTTCTCCCTGGAGTCTTGTTTTTTTGATGGGTAAGGGAAGCTGGATTGGGTGAGGGGGAATAGAAATGAGTTCAGCAAGAATGCAGAAAGTATATCTTGCTAAGACTGAGTTACTGAGTTGTAAGATATTTAGTCATGCTGCAGATTTCGCTCTTGTTTTCTGTATCTCACACAATGCTTTTTTATTGGCATTTAGTGGAGATTGTTTGCTTGCTGTACTAAGCCAGCTCTTGAGCAGGGTAGATTGTTGTGTGAATTTGATAATGAAAAAACCTCCATATATTCCTCCTTTCCATTTAGCAAGGTAAATTGAATGGAAAAGGGAAGTAATTCTTTAAAAATCTTGTAAAACTATTTTTCTCATGCAATTTCTAGCAGAACTTGAAAACATTTCTAGTAAGAGCCTACAGAAATATCACTTACCATCTAGCAGCACTGAACCACTCGTCTTGGTACCGTTAAAATCGTGTTTAACACTTACAGTTTGCTACCAGGCACATTCTTTTTGTGCGGTTATGACCCTGCATGATGGTCATGGTCACAGGTTATTTTGAAGCTCTGAATAGAGCTGGTTTGAGATTTACTGTGCTTGCAAGAAGAAACCAAAAATATTTGGAGGCTGATGTTAAATGAAAGTGAATCCAACTATTTATTCTGATGAAACTTCAGGAAAGCAAATGCGTGCATTGTTCTCAAGTGCAGTTGAGGTCAGAACCATTTCCACATGCTATAAACCAAAATAGAAATGAGTGGGGACATGTCTTGAATTGGGTGGGGTAGGTTTTAATGCAGACTTTTAATTCAGGCTGGTTGTTTTGTTTTCAGCTAAAGAACTAGTTTATTACGAGTGCAATTGGAGAAAAAAGTGAAGAACAAAAAAAGATATTTTGCTCTTGAGTCGATCTTCAGGTTGACTTATTAAAGAACTCATCTATTTGTATATAAAGTTTAACTGTACTTCTAATCACTGACAATCAGGATTCTGGTTTAGTTTTGTTCTGTTTGAGGGTAAGGAGAAGTGTTTTTGCAGAGAGGCATTTGAAGGGGAGTTGGCAGGCTTTTAAATACATAACCATTTTAAGATCGTAAATCATTGAACATACAGAAAGTTAAGGGCTAGTATTAAAAAAATGAGATTTTCTTCTAAAGCTGCTAGAGCCAAACCACTGCTGTGTTTCCTGAGAAAAGTCTGCTGGACAAATCCCCACCTGGCTTTACATCATTGCTATAAGGACTCTGACCCATGATGATTCAGAACATCATTTCTCGTCAATAAAGAAAAGAGGAACTTTTTGTTAAATATGATGTTTGTAGAGTATTTTCCTAATCTTTCTATATACTAAGTTAAAATTTGCTGAAAGTGTTTTAGTTGACTTTTAATTTTGCACTTCAAAACCTCATGTAAAATCTTGCAGCGTGAAAAAGTTGTGCAAGTTTACCGAATTGGAAATTATTATGTTCCTTGGGCAACTCCCCATAGCAAGTCCAGGCCTTTGTGCAGTCTAGAGAATTAGTATAAGTGACATGTATTTGTTAATGTAAAGCCTTCGTTTGTGCAAGAACTCTGGGATCTTTGTGTTCTGACATTTATGATTCATTGGCCAGCATGTCAGGCAATTCCAGTGCTTTCAAGATGCTTGCAGCATCCTGCACCATTTAGAATAGAAAATATCTGCACCATTGTTTCAGAATGCAATACAGCAAGTGATGAAAGAGCTCTGATTCTTTCATAGCTGTACAAGCAGCCTTTTATTCACCAGCATTTGTGCTGTATTCTGTTTGCTTAATATTTACTTAAGAATGGGAAGGTTTACAACTTACAGCAGTTTCAATGGCTGTAGGACTCAGGTGCTCTCTCAGCACAGCATAAACACTTGGAGACATTGGAAGAAGATCTGATGGAGAATGTGGTTCTGTAGAGTCATTTAAGCTAAAAAGAAAAAACAAAGCAAACAAAAAATATACAAAAATGAACTTAGAAAAAACTTAAATTCCTCCAACTTTATGCATATCAGTGGAGTATGGTGAATGTTTTTTAAGTTTGTTAACCCTGTACTCAGGCTTACTGGTGGCCCTGTAAGCTCATGCCAACAACCTGGTATACACTTAAAAATGTAGGAGATACAGTTAGATTTATCCTCTCTTTCCTTGGCCCTAATATCAGCTGCTGGAGATAAAAAGGAGACAGTGAAAGATAAGTAGATCCAGAGTACCATAAAATCTGCATCCAATTTTTACAAATGGTTTTCCCCATGAATGGGAAAAGCACTGTACAGGTGAAGTCCTTTACTTCCCTTTCTTATTTTTAGAAGTCCTTGCCAAACTATTTTCAAATAGTTTGGGGAAAGGAGGCAGGGGAAACTCTGAAATGAGATGTAAGTTAAATAAAAATAACAGTTGAAGTGTAACACACCTGTGAGGATACTTACATTTTGGAGACTGGGATAAATACAGAAGGAACATAACCTTTCACTCCTCCATCTGATGGCTTTGAGACTAGAATAAATAGCAGAGAAATTAAATATTGTCTAGTCATTATCTATCTGAAATAGATTATTTGCTTGAAGTGCTGCAGACAATAATAAATTGAAAAGTCCCTGCATAAATAAATAGCCATAGAAGTGAGGGGAATTCCTAAGATTAGTCCTTGAGTTCAGGTCCTTGAGTTCAGTTCTTAGTTACAGAATTGTCTGTGCTCCCTTGATATGAATCACAATATAATACCACAACTGATGAAAGAGGTTTTGTTAGGCCTTCAAAGCAAATATACAGTTCTTTAATTTTGGTACTCTAAGCCTGCAGATTTCAGTTCTGCAAATGCTTGGAGCTCTGGCTCTACAAATACAACTTCAGCAATGTCTTTTGCATGAAATTAAGCATATATGTAAGATTTTAGAGGATTGGAGCACTAGGCAAAGTCCACTGAGTTAAAATGAAGAGGGAGAAAAATACTGTAGCCTCCAAATATTTTTGAGTTGTGTAGGAATTTGAGTTCAAATGGAACTGTAACCTTTGATACTTGAAAGTCTAGAAGAATGTGTTTTATCTATTAAAAAATTAAGGCTTTGAGGGCTTTCTTTAAGCAAGAATGAATGTGATCTAAAAATGTGATGACTTTTAACTTGGACAAAAAACAATGTGGGCCTGAAAATATTTGGAACCTTATTTAGCCATTTTGCATTTTCCAGTGCAGTTGCCAGGGGTTTTCAGGAAAGTTGTCTGCCATAACAACTTTGCAATTGTGCAGTATATTGGGAAAAGGTGGTGCAGATAGACAGCCTTTGTTTTGGGGTTCCACTGCATGAAATGAAACAAAGTAGGGCAAGTATTTCCAAAGTAGAAATACTGAGTTTACTTGAAATTAAAGAGACAGCATGCTACAGTGTAACACAATATGAAGCTAATAAGCAGGATGACTTTTCAGTTTCCTCTCCTTTGAACACCCAAGCAATGATGCATCAGTCAAATTTCTTAGCTTCTTTTAAATGTTGTCATCACCTCTACTGTAACCTCTAAGACCAGGGATGTATTTGCAAAATGAAGCTGTCTAAATGATGGACACATGTGAAAACAGTTCTCTTGAAGATGACTATTAAAGGAGGCATCTTAATCTGTTCTCTCCCTCCTCTCCCTACATTCCTCAAATTGCTTCTTGACTTTGCAGCTGCTGTGCAGAAAGGGTAAATAGACAAGTGGAGCCTAACCTTCGTTTGGCTGACAGCTGTAGTGTTTGCCAAAGGCCTTATCTTTGGGGATATCTGGATACAGGTACTTCAGGGGGTTTTCAGGAACGTTGTCTGCCATGATCACTTTGTAATCGCGCAGTATGTCAGCAAAAGGCAGGGCAGCTAAGCGACCTTTGTTATAGGGTTCCACTGAATGAAATGTTACATCTCCTGCAAAAACACAAAGGCACCATAAACCTGTAGATGAGCAACTGCAGCTGGAATGCATTTTTGCCTTTCTTTTGAGGTTTACACTTGCATAGACTTTACCTGTTCTTACCTATGTTAGTATCTTTCAATATTGAATTTCTGCATATTTGGAAACAAATCTAAAGCCTGCAGTTAGCAGGCACACCTCATAGAGAGCTTGGTTAATAAAAGGAGCTCAGAGGTAGAATGTCAGATTTGGTTTGTTTGAAAAATTATTATACTTGTATCTTGTCCAAAACCACACTGTGACACTGTGACATGATACATGTGAATTTTACTTCCAAACCAAACAAAACTTGACTCCTGTGTTGCAAGTATATTGCAGAGTTTGGGTTGGTTTTGTTTTAGTAATTTTTCTTTTAACTATACTTACCATTTTCTAGCTGATCCACCCAAGTAAAGGTAATTCCACCCAGATTGCTCTCACTAAACCTTAATAAAAATGTTCCTGGTGTCTTGTCTTTCAGCAGAATTCGTTCCTTTTCTTTGCTTACAAATCCCATTACGTACCTGAGGTATAACAGGAAATGATGGGTTTACTTTTGGAAAAAAATACAGGCTTTGATCTGTGCAATGTGTAGAATCATAGAAGGGCCTGGGTTGGAAGGGACCTTAAAAGTTCACCTGGTTCCAAACTCTCTGCCGTGGACAGGGACATCTTGCACCAGACCAGGTTGCTCTGAGCTATCCAGCCTGGTCTTGATGTGGCCAGACTTCATACAGGTGTTCAAAACCTGGTTACGACGCTTTATAAGGCTTGGGCACTATGGCCAAAGCTTTGTGTGATTTACATGTGGAGTATGGCATAGAGCTCAAAGTACTGTGAATCCTGGTGAAATTTATCCCAGTACTTGATTGCATAGGCAGAACTGAAGAATAGATCTAAACCTGCATTTCTAAGAGATCTCATGTTGTTCCCCTCTGTCAGCAATTTCCAAATGTTATGAATGGGAGAAAGGAGAGGGAAGTGTTAAACTCATTTGCAAGTTCTCCTCTGCATGGCTAAAACTGAGATGAGTGAAGGATAGAGAAAATGTGGTGAGAGATCAATATACAGCAGTTCTCTTGTTGCTCACCCATCAATCCAAAGAGGAAGAATGTGTTTTTTAATCAAGTCCAGGATTGCTTCAAGCCAAACCCAAAAGGTAAAAGACTTCCCTGGCAAATGTTCCTAACAGTTAAAAAACAACCACAAAACACAAACAGAAACAACACACACGAGAGGAGAATCGTAAGAGTGATGTTACCCCATGTTCACATGACAGTTTCTTCGTTTCTTAAGAATAAGCCACTTTGCTCAAGTGAGAATGACAGTTTGACGTGCAGTTATGAGTAACATCTCTCTTTCAACATAACATAAAGCCAACTGATTTTTAAGATATGCATTGGAATCACCTCATTTTTCAAGGAGAATAAAAATCACATCTGTGGTTTCCTCCTAGTTATAAGTTTATATTTTGAGTGAAAAGAATACGAGAAAGTTGAACTTCCTTACAAGGTTTTGTACTTGTTTAAATAATGTAGTTGATATGAATTAAATGAGCTTACCTTTCTTTATCAATACATTCTCTGTTCCTCATCAAAGTTATTGCATATATTTACTGTCTTGAAATAATTCAGGTCAAAACTAAACATATGAAAAATCTTACTTATGCTCTATGAAAAATGTACTGCATGCTTTGGTAGGACTTTCAAGTGATCGTTTGAAGAAATATATAAGGTACACTATAATGGCACTTTCTGATATCTGTAGCAATATTACTAAGTAATCCCTGATCCCAAGCTTTATGCTTCTGGAAGTGTTTTTCTCCTAGTTAATTTTTCACAAGGGATGTGATTGTGCTGCACTGAAAGTCCCACATAAGGCAAGTAGAAATCTTATCAGCAGCATCAGAGAAACAGAGATAGGCATGGCTGTGGGTGTTATGAGAAATGAGAGTTTAGTTTTACTTTTGGAACAGTACCTTGCAGAACTTTGCCCAGGATAGTTGATAATCATTGTAACTGACTTGCTGTCCTGAAAGGAAAAAAAAGAAAAAAAAAAGAAAAAGAAGAAGAAGAAGAAGAAACAAATGGTGCACATATTATTCTGAAGTTATGAAATAAATATTGCTTGATAGCTGTATAGTTGGGTGGGGGCATGTTGGGAGAAGTACAGTACATCCAGACTTGGGGAGGGAGGGCATGATTTACATGCTAAGGGACTGCAGATCTGGTTTTCTGTACTCTTTTGAGGCAGGTGATAATAGTTTTGGAAATATTTGCCTAAAGTAGCCTGTGACTTGGTGTTTGCAACACTGCATGCTCAGTTTCAGTTTTTAGCTTAAAGGTTACTTCTCAGCTTTCCCCAGGGCCTCTCCCTTCTGGGGCACACTTGGATCTCAGAGTAGTCAATAGTAGTTCATCTTGGTGAGGTAACAGGGCTTCTTTCCTGTGTTGACACCAGTGAAGCATATCTGGTGAGGACCCAGAAATGAACAGACCCACAAGGACAGGTACTTAAAATGAAACAAACCCCAAACCAAACCTCATAAGCAAGCAAAAATACTTCCTTTTGATTTCAGATGTATGAGATAATTGTTAAGGAAGCAAAATAACATCACAGTTCAGTGTGACTTTGATGCCCTCTTTCTTCAGTTGAGCAGCCTGGAAGTTCGAAAGTTGAATTATTTTGTGATAAGAATAAGCTGACGCCTGCTTTTCTTTAAAGAAAAAAAAAGTCATTGTGACATTTCTGACACCAGCTCTGGAAGTGGAGGTCATGCCATGCTGGTTTTGGCTGGGGTAGAGTTCATTTTTTTTCACAGTAGCCAGTGTGTTTTGGATTTGTGCTGGAAACAGTGCTGGTAATACAGGGATGTTTTAGTTCTTGTGGAGCAGGGCTTACACACAGTGAAGGTCTTTTCTGACTCTCAACCCACCCCATAAGCAAAGGGGCTGGGAGTGCTGAGAAGCTGGGAGAGGACACAACCAGGACAGTTGATCCTAACTGGCCAAAAAGGATATTCTGCACTGTATGGTGACATGCTCAGCATGTAAACTTAGGGGTAAGAAGGAGGAAGGAGGGGATGTTTGGGGTGATGGCATCTGTCTTCCCAAGTAACTCCCTTGTGTGATGAATCCAGCCCTGATTTCCAGGCTGAACACCTGCCTGCAGATGGGAAGAAGTGAATTAATTCCTTGTTTGCCTGGTATGCACATATGGCTTTTGCTTTATCTGTCAAACTGTCTTTATCTTGACCCATGAGTTTTCTCACTTTACCCTTCCAGTTCTCTCCCCATCTCACTCTGGTGGCTGTGTGGGGCTTAGCTGCCAGCTGTTGCTAAACCACAATGTGTGCTTAAGGCCCCTACCCGTAGCTACCAAGTAGAATAACCCCAAAGTAAATAAAATCTGTATATTTCGACACACATACCTGTAAGTTTCTCTGCCAGCATGTTGAGCTGTTCAGAATTGAGCCCACGACCAACGTATGATGAAAATTGCCAGCTCAGTACTTCTAAGAGCTGGCTTAAAGTGGCAGCAGGGGGGTTGTTGAAGAAAGACAAATTCTGCAACAGAATTAATGCTTTGTTTAGATGGCAACCATGAAATACATATCAGGCTGTAAGAGGAGGCTGCAAGTACTTGAGCAGAATCTGGAAGTGTTGAAAATGAGCTTTGTGTGTGGGGTAGCATCAGGGCAAACATACAGGCACCCAGCAAGGTCCAGTGGGGTGCCCAAGCAGGGTTGTAGGGTGACACTCCTAGCGAGAGCTAAAGTCCCTGTGTGCATCTTGGATGCTAAAATACCTTGCTATGCCTCTGGTAGTGTCCTGTGTAAAAACAGTGAAAATATGCTTAAATCCTGTCCAAAAAAACCCTAGATATTATCACTATATTTTAATGTTTAGTGCATGGAATCTTTAAACCATTATATACTGATATGGTGATGTGCTGTTGAATCATTTGGCTTTGGTTTTTGTTGGGTTTTTTTTTGTTTTTTTTTTATTATTGTATACACAATGGGCATACTGAAGATTGTGCAAAACCTCTTTGGAGTATCACAGAGTGATGATGCAGTCCAGCCTGCTGGTCAGCTGGCCACCACAGTAGACTGTCTGACCCTTTCCCTCCTCTGAGCATCTGTGTGACTGCATTAATCTCCAGCTGAAAGCCCGAGAGCCATTGACAGCACTATTCCACAGTCTGCAAATACAGTAACAGTGACTGAATCTAAAATATGTGCTGAGACAGCTGGAGCCTTAGAAAGAATGATTGTGCCTTTGCTCAGGGTTAGAGCCACTATAAATTGCTGCTTAGCATGTATAAGCTTCTCTACAAAAAGCACAAGTTCCTGTAAAATCCTTGGGCGAAAAAAGCACTTAAATACATTACAGGTTCACTTATATGCCTGCTTTCATGGTTTGGAGTTGTACTGGTAGAATTATTTTCTAACAGGTCTAGTTTTAGTCAGTCACACCCAAGAAAGATAAATTAAAACTAGAGAAGTTAGAGAAGTTGTGGAGAAGGCCTGCCACCTTTCCTTAGTTTAAGAACTACCACTTTAGGCTACAAAAAGAAAAGCTAAGGGTGCATGTGGTTTTATGTCTGGGCAGGGAAAGAAAGATAAAGAGAACAACAATAAAGTGTGATGTTGATAACAGTATACATGACAAAAATAAATCCAGTTAAAGAGGGAAATACATCTCTTTTTATACTTAATGTATTCAATAACCAAATAATACAAATGCAAAAATGCAGGAAGTCAGTATTTGCGTACTGAGGACCTACCTGAGGATCATTGGTTGACAGATTGTACCAAATAATAGAGGCCCATGCGTTGGGCAGTTGGCTGACATTGGAAATCATCACCACAGGCAAAGAGCTGGTCTGGTGGAGAGAATGAATGCTATGTGTAAATGCTGCTGAGGAAAGTATTAGTGCTGTGCTGTGCTTTGGTTTTTTAGCCTCTCTTTCTTCCCAAAGCAGAGACTGCTTTTCCAGAAGGTCTGGAAATCTTGTGGTTACTGCTGAGAGCCTCACCACGGGTAGGCAGACCTGTGGTGTGGCCAACACAGTTGTACTTCTATAAACTGCTGAAAAATGCCTTTTACTCCTGCCCCAGAGAATCTGTCCCGAATACTCACCTCCAAATTTATGGTCAATCCATACAGGCAGACCTGTGTTTCAAAGCTGATGGAGTGCAGTTCCTCAGTCACCATGTGAGGGCCCTGAGGGAACAATGAGGTTATAAAGCTGTGAGTGCACAGTTGACATTTAACACTGTTTTAGTGATCCAGCTGTTGAGGTTACACTTGGAAAGAAAACTCATATCAAATATATAAGCAGAACAGGAGCGAAGGAAGTGAAGGAAAATTTGTTTGTTCAACTCTGAAATGCAATTAGTCCAAAAGTATGGTATTTTTTGTAAAAAATATAAAATAGCCCTTTAATATTGTTTAAGTAATACTTCTAAAATTTATCTTTTTCTAAAATGGTACTTTAAAACACAGATTTGCACACAGACAATTTTGTGTGTCTGATGAAGGTTGTCTCCAACTTTCCTTTTCCGAAAGCTTCCTTACTGATTGGCAATTTGGCTTTGAACAGGGATGTTTAAGGAGAAACAAACTAGAAACAAAGCAAATAGCCACAGCTTTAACAACAAACAGGCCTTCATCCAGGTTTGCTGTAGGTACTAGTTGAAGGACTAGAGGCCTAAATCATTAATCCAAAACAAATCTGGTATTAAAACCCCAAGCTTTTCTTGGATGGAAAAAAATAAAATCTGTTTGTCATCGTTGATTGAAGTTTGTCATATAAGCATTTGTTTTGATTACAAACCAGCATAGCTCTGTAAAGATCCAAATCTCCGCCCCTTAGGAACCAGATCTCTTGAAATACATTTCCATCCCCAGAACTCAAAGAATAAAAATATATTTGTTCTTTTCCTGTTTTCTTTGTTGTTAGTCTTTCTCTCCCCATTGTGCACTTGTTTTGTCAGACTTTCTTTTAAAAAAAAGAAATAAAAAATTGCAAACTAAAATGCTTTCCCTTACTGAAATATCTGCTCTCAATCAATGTAAAATAAAAGCATTTATTGGCAGACCTCGTGGCCTTTGCAATGGAGCATCTCCTCCAGGAGATGTACAGGCCATTGCAATAAAAGATACTGAATAAATATGGAATTGGGACCTCAGGAAATCCTTAGGCATCTGAATAATAAATCTGCCTTGCAAAGGGAAAATCCATCTTAGACCTGAAGGCTTTTACATGAAATACCCATCCATCAAATGAGCTCAAATGTTTTAATACAGATTGAATCAATCCAGCTCAACCTGTATTGATGACACAAAGTTGAAAACGGTTGATGAAACAATCCTCCATCCCCCAATTACGATTTTGCAGAAGCAAATTTTTCTCATGGAAAAATTATCTAGGCAAAATGGTACATCTGCATGAAAGGACAAATCTAAAATGGAGAACTTCCACTTTTTCTTTTAGCAGGGCCAGTTATATTTAACTACACTTCTAGCATACTGAACATCCTATAACAAATCAAGTTCTGAAAGCATTATAGTTGCTGTTAACAAAGAAAATCTCAACTCTTGTTCTGCTAATAACCACTCTCACAGACTGACGTGATCAAGGAGAGGCTCTATTTGAGGAAATCAGTAGTGAACCAGGTCACAGTTCAGCTGTCCTAATTCTCCACAGCCCCATGATAGCTTTATATAGTTTTAAAGGCATAATGTGTAGAAGTGGGAAGAAAATGCTGCCAAAACTGGAGTGCCAATACAACTTATATTTTTGCATTTGCTTGTTGTGGTGTCAGTGATTTTGTAAGCAGCAAAGTAACTGGGAGGTGAGCCTTGAGTTTCAGTCTTGCTGATTGGGTTGTGAGTTGTTCTGTTCAGAAATGTGTGTGAAATGGGCACACACATCTTATGCTTTAGGTTTTGGTCAAGTTCTTCATGCTGATCACACCTTTTGCTTTATGCTTAAAGAATACTTAAAATAATTATTGTGCTTGTATAACAACAGCTATTTGGGCTGTCATATGAGTGATTTTTTTTTTTTTTTTATTTTTTTTTTTAACTTGTTAATACAACTTTACCCTTATTTATGCTGGTTTTAGTGCTGTCATGCCATACACAGAATAACCACGAGAGGGGAACCAACAACCAGGCTGGGACAAGTGTAAATAGATTAAGCACATTTTTGGTTCTGGCTGAGGCAGCAAACCCTTTTGATGCAAATATAATGACACCCTGACTTCAGCTGTGAACTTGACCAGCAGAACATACATTTAAAGGACCTTTTCTGTAGGAAACAATTATCTTAACAACAACAACAAAAAAAAACTTTAAAAGCTAGCGTTGTTGTTTTTTGGTTTTTGTTTTGTTTTGAAAATGTAAATGACCAAAAAGGTAGCCTTTGAATGGAATGCACACATTTGGATTATTACTCTCTACCTTCTACTGTAACTTTTTTGATATACAGACTTCAGGCAGGCAATTACAATTTGAGTCATTCCAAACAGTTCTCATTATATATATACAAACATAATAATTGGATCCTGTACTTAATATATATTTCAAAATCTAACAACTCTTTGATTTAAATAAAATCAAATATGAAATACTTGCGAGAATAAGCAAAACAACATGTAAAATAAATGCACAAACCTCATTTCCTTTGCTTCCAGCGCTTGTTTTCATTTCTTTGGGTTGCTGTATAAAGCAATGCAATATTTATGTGTCAGAGAAACTGTAGACAGAAGTACATATAAAGAACATAATTTATAACCAGAATGTTCTTAGTTATAGTAAGATTTTATTTGCAATATACAAATGAAGTTTAATGAAGACTCTGACACTGCACCTTGAAAATTCTATTTAGTGAGGAGACTTTTGATATTTTTAAAGAATTTTTAGGAAACTAATTTAATGTAATAAATCATTAATTAGGGTGCTTTCCAAGTATATACCACAAAAATAGTGCAAAAAACCATTGATCTCAATCTCCTTTTGCAAAACTACACTGATGCACTGCATCAGTGGTTAAGCCCCAAAAATACCACAGGCAAGAGAGTGTTAGTCAGAAAGCAGGACTCACTGGGCTCTCAGAGAAATTACACAAGCAGTGCTCCAGTCTCCCACAAGGCCTTATCACAGGCATTAATTTCCGATAGATTTCACGCATTCAATTCTATCTGCCCTAGAAAATTGTGGTGTGGTTTAGGTTTTTGTTTGTTTGTTCTGTGTGTTGGGTTTTTCTGCTTGGTTTCTTCGTTGTTGTTATTGCTGGTTTGGTGTTTTGGGTTTTTTTTAACCAAACTCAGTTTCTGTGAAGCTTTTTAATTCAGCATGATTAATCTTTCCTTTTCTGGTAGTAATTAGGATTTGCTTTGTCATTTCCATGAAAATATATAGTCTTATTTTATGGAATGGGTGAAGTATGGAATGGCATAAAGAGGTTCTAGGAGTAATCTTTTTATACAAGCAGAAAGAAAATGAGTGTGGCCTTGACAGTAATACAGTTCTCCCTCCAGAGTTTCTAAAGAATCTTTTATTTCTCTACCAGAAGTACAGAACAGTAAAAAAAGTGTCAAACCTACCAAATGTCGAAATTCTACTGACAAGCTTCCATTTGCAGACTCATCCATGTTCATGGCTTTCACGTGTGTTCCACACAGAACAAATCTACGGTTACTGTGGAGGACATGACAGTTATGTACTCAAATACCATTGCATTGGAAAAATTTAATAAATATGATATTTTATTGTCTTACCTTACAGTTGAAACATTCCTAAAAAAGAAGAGGGGTGGGGGAGAGGAAACGGATTGTGAATCAGTAAATGTATAAGACAGAACTTGAACTGAGAAGCATATCTGAGATGATAGATTTTGCCTGCTCAAAGTTGGTTTGTATTGACCTTATAACTACAATTTTTAAACTGAAGAATTGAAATTCATACTGTCCACTTTGACCTTTGCATCTGGCCATATGTAGGTAGTATTTTTTATCTTGCTATTTATTATCAGGCAGTACACAGCCCTGGCTTCTCTCTTGCTCCTGCCTCACTAAGTGTTTTTCCTCTTCCTTGTGAGCCAGCATCTGTCCATGCAGTCAAGGTGTTTTTAAGGAGCTTGCAGAAGCACAACAAGCAGATGGAGGGAGGTAGCTGGTACCTAGTGCTGGGGATGGTGCATGGTGAGAGCTCAGAGCTATTTCAAACCTAACTATCCCGTAAATGCAATACAGTCTGATTTCAAGTTTTTGTGTGATGCTGCTGTATCAGTCTGATGAATTTTTTCTAAGTCTTGAGACAAATCTTAAATGGACTTTTTGTTTCCAATTTAAAAACATCAATTAGACTTAACCAGCTTTGTTTAAAAAGAAGAAATCTTCCACATAATAAAGAAGTGTTACTCTGATCTTTTAACTGCTGGGATTTTTTTCTTATTTTTTTTTTTCCTTCTCCTTTTAAAATCAGTTTTTAAATCAGATAGGGTAGCCACTGAAAAAACTTGTGTTGTCTCTTTACGGAGCAAGAGAATATCTTCACTTTTAAGTTTCTTACTTGTCAATAGTTGCTTTCACTCTTATCTGGTAGTTCAGCTCTGGCAATTTAATTAGCAACCTTCAAAACAGAAAATGAGAGAGTGAATATTGACAGAATACATGTCTCACCAGGAAAATCTAGACTGGTTACTCCAGATTAAAGTATCAGAAATTATTATAATGTGAAAACAGATTAGGCATCTAGGATTATAACACAATTTACAGGGTTGAATAGTCAGAAAGAGGAGCTGGGCTGTTCCAGTGGTGGGTGCCCTACTCTCCCTCTAAATGTGTGGAAAAGTGAGCATGTGTTTGAGGGAATGGCTGGAGAGACACCGAAGGAGTACTAAGTAGGAAACAGATTTGTATAATCTCTGACTGTACCAGAGATGTGTGTGTGCTTTCCTTCTTGTACCTTTTCTCACCCTCAGCCCCCCACTAACTTTTTGCTGCAAGGCGGAAATGAAATGAGAGTTCCTCTCCAATCTGCTCCTTCACAAAGCCAGGCAAGGAGCTTCTGGGAGAGAAATAACTTTTCTGTGATTCAGCTGGGATCCCCAAAATGCGGCAGCTTCTCTTTCCTCTGTGCAGAAGTGGCTCTGAGTATTCTGATTTTGGCTTGTATGATAAGGATCATTATTTACTCAGTTTGTAAAGTAATTAAAACAAGAATTCGATGCATACAGAACCCTGAAGGTGCTGCCTTTAGCCACAATCTGCCTTTCTTCCTCGTGTGCTCTTTACTGCCACTTGTTCTGCATGACAGCTTCTGTGGACTTTATATCCCCATTCCAGAAAATTTCCCTGCAGTTGAACGAATCCCTAATGCAAGTTGGTCTGCTTTGCTTTCTAGATTCTCCTAGGATAAAATATGTACACAAATGAAGGAGTTTATATCAGATTTTTTTTCCCTTACCTTAATTTAACAGTGAACTGTATTAAAGTTTTGAGAACCATTGGCCTCTGGGGGTGTGTTGGCATGCAGGGCTGCCTTTCAACCACGAAGGAGCTGTGTGAGAAGAAGTGAAACAAATAGATTTTTAGGACTATGTATGAACAAACAGATGGTTGGGGTTTTTTTGGGGGGGGACGGGAAGGGAAAGGGGCTGGTATCTCTTTAAAGGCTTATTTCTCTACAGATGCTGAAGTGGGAGCTATGCATTTCATCTCTCAGTTCTCAAGATGATCCAGTGGTCTAACTTTCTCTAAAATTGTTCCCGTAAGAAACAGATATTTGGATTCTTGGATATTTGGAAACAGATATGGGAAATCACACTGAATTCTACTGTTCTAAATTACAATGATGGTAAAAGTAGTCTTGGTCTTCCAAAATTTTATCAGAGCCATAAAGCAGAGTATGAAAATACACTGAGCATGTCTCCAATGAAATTAAATTATAACAATTAAACTATAAGTTCAATTTTATATATATATATATCAATCAAACAATTGAGCCCATTTTGCTTTCAGAGACTCACTTGTGGTGTATCTCTAGTACAGCCTGTACAAAAGGCAAGAGAAATCTACTTTTAGCTAGTAATAGAAGGGTGAGTGGGGAGGGCAGCAGGAAGTGTAGTTTGGAGAGGACAGAGGAAAGAAAAGGAACGTTTACTTTAAAAAAAAAAAAAAAGGCAAAATCAGAAACACAAAACCTCATAACTTTTCTCAGCAGAATGTACGTAACTCCTCCTAGAATAAGAGGATTTCTGGCATTAACTTAAGAGTCAGAACTTGATGACAAACCCTTAAATGCTACCCATGAGAAGCTGCCTGGAACCTTCAGTTTCTACGAGTTTTGATGAAAGTTGTGTATACTTCTTATATTAGGAACCTGGTCCTTAAAATCCTCAGACATTCAAACTTTTTTCCTTTTTCTTAACAGTGTGTTCTTATTGTTGTACCAGTTGAGGTAAAGTTCTGTACTTTGGCAGTGGTTTACGCACTTCCGGAAAAGGTTGTAGAGCAGAAAGTTGACTTTTTCCAGCAGCTGAGGTCTTTGCACAGGAATAGGGTCCCCATCGTAAGTCAGCCTGGTCAAGAGTTCATCCAGCTTTTCTAGTTGCCTTCTGACTTGAAAGAGACTCTCTGCCAATAGTGTAAAGCTACAGCAAGACAAAGAATTCGTTTGCAATCTTTCTTGTAAACAGTTTCTTAGAACACAAGAACTACTGAAGTTCTTGCTCGGGGAAAATCAGAATCTGTATTGAATGGTGCTTTCCAGCTTTGCCCAAACTCACATCCATTCATCTTTAGTTTACAGGAGTATATAAATTGGGCAAATCACCTGCTTTATCTTCAAAGATAAATATTTTCACAACAATGCAACTCCGTCTGTGACAATTTGGAAGAAATATATACATGGTCCTGATGTTGTACATGCAGAGCACTTGTGCCAACATTAATTATTTCCTACAGCTTGGGAGATTTGCAAAATGTACTCTTTAAAAGGATAATATTTATATAGAAAGAGCAAGTTAACAACACTGAAGAAGTGTAAAAGCAGTAAGGAAAAATAAATCCAAACACACTTGCTAACAGTTTACAGTATGTGTGTATAAAATTACATTTTGAAGCTATTTTTAGCATCTTCATTGGGAAAAAAAAAAGTTGTTAATTGAAAAAGAAACCTACACACACAAAAAAAGAAGGAAAATCCCCCCTCCCCCTTTTTTTTTTTTGTTTTCAGTCCTAAAATTTTCTTGATAATTTTCCTTCCTTTTTACTTCTTACTTTTTACTTCACCTCTTCCATATGAGGGTTTTGATGGGAGAGTAATGACCATGATGTTGTGTTGACATTCTCTGGGTATCCTGTCTTTCAATTATAATCCTATTTTCTTTTTATTTGCAATCACTTCAGAGGTGCCACCACAGAGACTACTGCCATTCAATCCCTGCACAGTGTGAAGCCTGGAGGAGTGAGTCAAAGCATAAAGCCTCTACCCAGCTCCTGCCTAGACACAACTCCTACTGCCTGCAATGACAAACTCAGTCAGCACCATTCTTACTCAAGCAAAACTCCCAAGAGAGTATGTCTACGGGATCTGGAGGAATTGCCAAACCCAAAAATTAATGACTGCCACAAGTCAGGCTCAGCAGTTCACCGTAATGTTAATTCTGAATAGTGAATGTTGCTTTTAGTTAGCATCTTTTAGTTATTCACTTTCTTAGCTGCTAGTGAATTTGCTGCTGTTGCAGCTGATCTAAAGGAATGATCATTTCAAGTGCAGCAGACTTCCTGTGGTTTTCAGTGGAAATGCGAGGTCAGGGCAGGTTTACCAGTTCTGGAGCTGATCGAGCCCCCCGTGGAGGGGCCCCCCGATGCAGGCGATCTGCTGCCGTCTCTTCCAGTCCAGCAGCTCCTCAGTCAGCATGTTGCTCATCAGCATATCGATCTCATGGATCACACGCCCTATTTTACTGAGCACTTCCTGGAAAATAGGAAAGGTGTCACTAACTGACCACAAGCAACAGCTGCAAAATTCACCATCATGAAGCACTTATATTTTATTCAATTATTCTCAAAGTAACCATGTGTAGCTCCTATTGCTTTAGTGAAAGGATTCATCACCCATTGTATATTAATCCTGAATCTCTATAAACTCTTCAGTAATTTTTTATTTTTTTTGGGAGGGTAGGAAAGAAGAGTGTTGCATTCTTTGTGGGCATATCTCTAAGATTTCGACACTTGCAAGCTCTGTCAAGTTCAAAAAGTTCTGCTTTTGTTTTGCATCATATAAAATGCATTGGTTTTTTGTTTTCTTGATTTAATCATAACCATCCCCCCCCATAAACTAAAACAAATTGTTTCACTCTTAAGGTGAAGCATATCCTTGACTGAACTGTTACTTAATTGCCAATTTTTTAACTTCTAGTCAAAATCACCAGACCCACTCAAACATTTTGCAAATTTTTAACTCCTGTGAAATTCATCTATTCATCTGTCCTTCTGAGATGAAGATTTAGGAAGGCACACATACGCATTTGAGTATTTGGTGTGGGAATAAGGGGAGAAAGCAGATTAACCACAAAGGACAAAACGTCGTCACCAACCTTTCTCTTGTAGTCTAAAGTATTGAGCATCGCCTGCAACGCCAACATTTCCTGTTTAATGAGGGCACTGTTTTTGTCATTCTGCTCTGCAGAGGGTTGAAAAAAAATCAGTATAAATACATGTATGGGTGCATGTGCCTGTTTACAAGGGGAGAAGAAGAAAAAAAACCACCACCAGACTGCAGCACGAACTAGTGAAAAAATAAACTGTGGACATCAGAAGATTATGTAACAGCATATTTAACTTGAAAGGACTAGCTTTAGTAAAAGTTTAACATAAGGTTTTATGGATCCTGTCTGTAGATGTGTATGTGGGGCAGAAAAAGGCAGAAAACATACAGAGTAGATCCAGAGTTCTCTAAATTTCTCATCCCTGTGCATACTCCTGTGTATTACGTACATCTGACTCGGATCGATGATTGATCTGTACACACAAATATGCTCGTGGTGTCAGCAGTTAGGTTAAAGCTCTTTGGACACTCGATGTGAATTACAGTGTCTGGCTATGAGGCATTTGAAACAGAGACAAAGTGTTCATTGCCAGGGGAATTTCAGCAGCCAGGAGCACTGATCATTGGGCATTTCCCCCTCTCTCTAACATTTGTTTTTCCCTGGATCATGCACTAGATTCAAGAGTCCCCAGGCTCACCCATGCTCTTTCACATGCAGCTCTTTCCTACCCTCACTTTCCCCGACCTTTTGCATGTTCTATGCTACATTCAAAAAAGAAATTGGTGCCAACCATGTGCCTGCTAAGATCTGGATTGATGCCTTCCTATTGAGTTAGGGTAGATGTTTCAGTAGAGGCAGACAAATAGCCAGCACCAGCTCAGCCACAGCAATTGCTCCTACACACTGTAAGCTGGCTGTGCTGGAGCAGAGCAGCGATATTTTAAGCCCTGAAAACCATTTATTTGTCAGCATGTTTTATTTTGCAGATGGGGCAGCTTTCAGCTATCTGTACGGTCAGTAATTATGACTGGCCTGATAACTAGCAACTCATTAAACTGTGGCAACTCTTCTGATTGCTGGATCGTATCCAGCCTTCAACATTTAGGATCGATATGCTTAAGGACTTGGACGTTTCAAGCCCAGTAACTTTGCTTGTTCAAAGGAAGCCAATATGAAGATATCTGAACAGACACAAGCAGACCCCAGTTTCTTTTCTGAAAGAGATCATGCAAGGACTGTTGCCACGTGCAGATCTCAACCATCACAGGCTGGTCAAACATGCATTCAGAGTGCTTACCAGCTGGTTATCACCACTGTGGTCAAAAAAGAACAGAAAGCCAAGTTAGAGGTAAGAAAAATCAGTTTTGCACGACTCTGGGAAATAAGACACATTCTCCCAAAGAAGGGTCATGTAAAAGGTGTGGATATTGAAAAATAAGCTCTTTAAATTAAGAAATGTACTACTTCATGTGCCATTAGGCAGCTTATCCATAGGAAATGACTAAACTTTCTTAACATGATCCTCTTTACCCTCTTAACCCCAAAAGAGTCATCATGTTCCAGGACTATAACTTTATATAAACCCAAGATCCATTTTTATGTTTACAAGTATTATTTAAGTAATGTGCAAAACCCCCTGATGCTGGAGTCTAGCTGCAGAACCAGTCCTTTCCTAGGAAATCTAAAAATTAAAAACTCTTACCTAAGCTCTGTATTGTTTTATACCTGAAGTCAAATTCCTCTTGCAAGTCTTCCAAGTATTTCACATCTTGGTCAGTCATCTTTCCCAAAAAATAAATGAACAAATGCATAAGTTAGTATTTTCCTTTCTCACCATTTGAAAACCCCTGAACAGTTCTGGGAACCCTTGTTTACTACCTTGATTGAATAATAAATACACATTTATAGTTACAGATTTATTTTACTTGTTTAGAAAGTCAAATATTATCTTCTATCCTGCAGTTGGCAGTGGTTGATTCAGCTTTATCCCTTCTTGTTTACTAGTGCAATGACATAGTGGAAAGTAGGAATGATTGTGTTAGCCTGAGCTAAATCGAAATTGTTATGCCAATAATATTACTCTCTTCTTGAAACTTTAAAGCAGGGCAAAGGGATAATTTTGCATTTATTTAAATGGAAATTGAGTTGGGGTGTGCAAAGCCAAAAAAGGTGGAGTCAGACACAGGAGTAGAGCTCACAGAATTTATTTACAGAATGTCTTAAGAATTTGGATAAAGAAATGAAATATTTTTGCTGCTTTGGCATTTTGCAGCTTTCTTTTCATATGTGCTGTAAAAAAATATTGAAGATATTCTCTAGGAACCAATCAATGATAATTCAAAAAACCCCATCAAAAGAAGGAAAATAAAACTGTAGGAAATTATCTGTTGTACTTCGAAGGTCTATTTCTGTGCTGTTTATAGGAAGCCTTGATTTTGTCAATAACTCATAAAATATCCTTTTTATTTCCCTGAGATGTACACATTAAGTGTCTTTGAAAATACAGAAACTTGTTTGCTAAATGAGCCCACACACAATTAGCCATTTTGGTTTACTCTTTATTTCGAAAATTAAAATTTTAAATTATATCCGTAAAGTACAAAATTGCATGCATGAGGAGCTTGCTAATTTCTGTGTTCAACTTAATTACTTACTTAAAAAAAATCCCTGCTATCTAAAAAATGTTATCATTTTCACTGGTCCTTCAGGGGTGGCTGTGCTTCCCCACACAGACAGAAGGAGCAGCATGACAGGCTGCTGCTTTGACTGCTCCGCAACTCTTCTCTTACAACTTTATGTGTAGATAGAGACTTAATATTACATTCTTCTGAAAGTACTTCATCCTTCTACGGGTTTGATCTCTCTAACCCTTCTGTGTGAAAGGAGACACTGATGAGAGAATGCTCCTAGGATCTCTTTCCAGTATACCAGAAGTGTTACTCCTCAACAACATATGGACAGGTATTTCAAATATAGTTTCTACACTAAGACTGCTGCAAAGCTGAAAGTGGGGCTGGGACAGCAAAAAAGCCATGGATACTCTGAACCCTTCTCCTGCCTTCAACTGAATGGGCAGGTATTCTCTGAGCTTTCAAGGTCTCTGGGACATAGCTACAGGTTTGACACAGCCCTGCCCTGCAGTGGCATGAGAAACTTCTGGAGAGTGGTCACCATCAGCTCCCAGTTGTCCCCTCACATCTCTAAACCACATAATTATGTCACGTAGCCTTCGGCTCGACAAAGGTCTCGCTACATGACTCAGAGATCGTGAAGGTTAAGCTACTGCTGACCCAGCTAAAGCAGGTGAAGTTGCAAAAATACCTTTTCTGCATCTTTTTAGAGACAGTAGATATGCTTACTGCACTCTGTGGTCTGCCTGCAGCTCACACAGGGATGAGCTTTAAAATAGGGAGCTCTCACACTGAACCCAGACAGCTGCTAACACCCGAGGATCCAGGTGTGTCCTGAGTTGTTAGTCTGGGCAGATGTCCTTGGAATAATGGAAAATGGATAGTGTGTCTGCTGGCAGAAGTCACTGTGCTACCCAGCTTAAAAACAGTTCAGTCTGTGTGAAAATCATGCAGGCATAGACAGCACACAGGACAAAAAAGGTACCTGAGCACTGTTCTTGATCGCTGATACTTTGTGTTCTACATTTCTTTGACGTTCTGAAACCACTGAGTTCTGCAGAGACTTTTCCAGCGGCCCCTGGAACACATTGAACAGAAAATTGGTGGGCAAGTAATAATAATAATAATAATAATAATAATAATAATAATAATAATAGTAATAAGTGATAGAAACTGTACTGCAAGTTCCAGCACAGAGAGGGAATTCTGAAGCCGGTGTTCAACCATCTGGAGACTGTTGTAAACAGACAGACATGTTTAGTTCTCCACATTTGAAAAATATGCAGCTTTAACTTTGAAATCCAAGAGATGAAAAGGTGTGGGTATACTGCAGACATTAAACATCTAGTAAATTAAATATAGATTATCAGATTTTTAAAAAAGATCCACAGCACAAGACTCATAGGAATACATATTATATCCATAAGTGATTAACAAAAACACATTTGTTTTAAAAATTCTCTCTCGCATTTAATCATGTAACAGTTTCCCCAAAATAAGTTTAATTTGGTAATTTGAATTATTTTTTTCTCCAAACAGCATAAAAATCATCAATAACTCTATAAAATATTTGATGGAATGTATTTTGCATTCCATAGTTAATATGAATTAATGCATTGCATAATTTAAAATACACACATCTGCTTTGTAAAGAATAATCTCTTTAAAACCTTTCCTACAGATTAAAGTCTTTGAAGCTTAGCTGTGACAGGGAAGTCTCTCATAGCAATGTTTCCAGCAGAAAGCTACTAATGAAGTTCAAATGTGAGTTGAAAGGGCAACATTTGGCAACCCCTAGAGCACACAAATCACTTCAGTGGAATGAGGGGACAGGATTTGAAAAGCATGTGAGCAGATTAACATGGAACAGAGTAATGAAATGTAATTCATTACCTGTACAGGCATGCTGGCTGCAGCCAATATTCTTCTTTCTTCTCTTAAGCAGTTTGAGATGATCACCGCTATATGCATGGGATTACCATGATATTTGCCCTGCAAGCACAAGTAAATACAGCTCAATACAACTCAAAAAAATTCCAGAATACAGGGTTTCCCTCTGGAAATCACAAGCAACATGATGTATGAGTGTCCATGAGCTACAGATTGGTGTGGGTGGAAAGGACTCCCCTTTTTATGTGCTGCTTCAGCCTTTTAGGGCAGCAACAGTTAGTACCACCGTTATAAAATATTCTCAACAATGTTTCACCGAGATTATAAAGACTCAATTCCGAGATGTATATCATTTGAAGATCAAATTGCTCCCCTGCTAGCACAGCTGTTTTGAAAGGGCTTTCCTGTCAGCCTATTCTGGGCACGATTTTATCACATCTTTGATTTTCAATAGGATGTTGCTGCTTAGCATGTAGCACTTCTGCCAACAAAAAAGTTTGTAAGCATATCAATACGGTAATGATGCAAGCAGGAAAGCTTCCTCAGCATAAAGCAGAAGACTTAAATTTTAATGTCTATGAACAATTTTTCTCTTTCAAAAAAAACATGTCTGAGATGAAGGAATTAGTAACTTTTGTCTCAAGCCAAAGAGCCAAAAAAATAAAAATAAAAAAAATCTATATTTTTACACCACACTAAATAAAGTGCTGAATCACTGATGTATGACTGAGGACTGGGCACAATTTGAACTAATATTGGTTTATGCTGTATTTATAAAATTGGAATGATCAAGGACTCTCAAGCAGCTTCCTTTATTGTGATGTATTCATTCAGTGTTTCCCAGTATCCTACATGCCTTTCATTCAGTATCATTCATTCAGATACCCTTCATTCAGTGCTCATAGTGATGGTCCATTCATCAGAGTTAATCCATTTAATTTCTTTTCCTGTGCAGTTTCCAGTTCTGGACTTACTCTATTTTCTCCTCCTTATCATTACTCTTTATTTTCATCATATCTCCCTGCCACTCAGAACCTCTTTTATTCTAGCTGTCTCTGAACGTGACACAATAAGTTTATACATACTTTAATTGATGCCATATCTTCCTTTGATATCTCATACCAATTGTTATGTTTGATACAAGGGTGTGAATGCATCTGACAGAAATGTGAACACATTGCTACTGTAGGCAACAGGTACCATGGCATTAAATATACCTTTCCAGTGCTTTTCACTAAACATTTCCTGTGAGCTCTTGCATGAAATGTGGAATCTGAAATATGTTTTGACTTCAATTGCAAAGTAAAGAAATACCATATTAAAAATGGTAGTTTTGATTGTAGCAACTTTGAGCTGCTTGGTATTAAATACCATGTGTACTGTGGTTCCAGGTATGGACTAAGGTGAAAGATATAGGGCTCTTAAAACTAAATAACCAAGGTACCAAATGTTCCGTTCCAAGGAAGCTTTGACTGCCCTGGCACTGTTAGCAATGAAATGAAACTTTGTTTCTGAAGTCTTTTCAGGACAGGAAAAGTACATGTCCCACAGTGCAAGCAGTGCACACCCAGAGTAGCAACCACTGCCTCCTTTTCCTTAAAGCAATTCAGGATGGTACTTTGCTCCAGCAACCATCTGTATCAATTACCCTGAGGAAGCAGAGTTATGAACCTGACTGGTTTTAGGAGCTTCTCTGTAAACAAGAAGTGGTGAGTAATACTACCCCAGGACATGCTATGCCTCAGCTGAAACACCAAGCACTCCCCTCCCTGCCTGTTCTTTCCTGGGCAGTGAGAGGAGACTTGATTAAGGATACACTGCTCATTTCCATGTCAAATAACAGTGCCAAAGATCTGTCACTACACATTTCTCCTTGACAGCTCCATGGCTGTAAGGACAGTAACTACCATGTTGCTGCACGCTTCCTTCAACACCACTGCACTTCAGGTCCAGTAATAAATTCACAGTCCCCTTTATTGGGCATATTCCCAATCTCTCTCTCCCTAGTGTCAGGATGTAGCTTTGGGAAGGGAATACAGAAATGTGGGATATGGCTGTGATCTTCCTGCAAAGGATTCAGTGGGGTGTCATGTGGAACTGAGGTCCAACAGCAACAGCCAGGGCAAATTAACTGCTGCAGAGAGTGGATGTGCTCCTGGCTGTGCTCCAGCCCAGTGCCTGACTCCTTAGGGAGCCAAACCAGGTTGCTAACTGGGATGGAAATGACTCATGCTTTTTTTACTGACTGGGTTTTCTGCTCCTTGGTAGACTGAAACTGCTCAGCAAAGGATCAGTTTATTGTTAAGGACAAGCTCACGTGAAGTTGGGAAAGGGGGTAAACAGTCCTGCCTTGTTTCAGCTGTTATTGCTACGCCTGTCTTATCCATCTGTGCCTTGATTAGAGGGGGAAAAAGTCCTGTTACTAATCAGGCTTGGGATGAAAGCTGGGGAGAAATCTGCCACTGGTGTAAGTCCACTGATGGGCAGATTAATTCCTCTGTTAATTTCTGCTTGTGGCTGTTACTTCTTTTTGGTAGTAAAACAGGGTTTTCACCTTCCCCCTAGATGGCCAGTAAGTGGCCATGCCATACATTGGTACCTTTGAGGCTTACCTTAGTGCTGGCTTACCTCTGCCCAACAGAATTCCAGCACTGCAAGGGTTTAAAGGGGTCAAACAAAAGCTATTTAACCAAGTTGAGAAGAAATAAATATCCTCTCTTGGAGCTGGAAAAATGCATTTATATAGAAGAGGCTCTTAAAAAAAATCTGACAGTGGGACGTGTTAAAATTCCCCACAAAGGATGCCGGTTATTAGGGACTTTCCTAGTGTTTCTAGACACGATTCATATGCAAAAATTTCAAAAACTCTTTCTTTCTCTCCTTTTCTTTGTTTCATTAAGAGAAAACCACCTGAATCAAGAGATGGAGTGGAAATTCACTTTCCCCCCTCCACTTTTCTTTCTTCTCTAACTCATAGAGCTGTAGAAACAAGCTGGGTCCCTAATGATTCCTATACTTATGCCAGGCTGGTGCTTCTTCAACTTGATTCAGTTTGAGTAGATGCCAAGAAGGTCAACAGAGAATTGGCACCCGTGCTCCTGGAGCAGCCCCTTTTGCAGTAAGGGAGCAGATGGATTGCAACTCACCACCAATAAAATGATAAATTAATTGTAACACTAAATATCTCAAGAATTGCAACTTATTGAATAACAATAGTTATTAAAAGTCACAATAACAATGTTTCTGACTCTGCAAAAATAATAACACTAAAATTTTTCTGCCTGTGTTTTATATTTTTCAGCTGTAATTACACTTTGGAATGCACTGCTCAGTATTCCCTTATTAATCACCTACTGCCAGCTCTTGTTGCTCTGTATTTCCATTTTGTCCTTGGCTGAGGGCAGAAATTGCCCAACATGACCTTGATTCCTTAATGAATAATTGCAAATTATCTCTTATCAGCAAAAGAGTAGTATAAGTTGGAAAATTAAGGAATTTTAACTAAAAATGTCTTGAGATGGGGGAATCCTAACTTGGACACTAGCAGCCAGAAGAGGAAGAAGAGTGTGGATTCTTTAGATATGCAAAATTGAATGAATAAGTTTAAACATGTAAGGAGAAAATTTATATTTGTCTTTTGACAAATATCAACACAGAGGAACTGAGGATATTTCTTTTCTTCTTTCAAATCAAAATATCTGGTAATATTACTGTAATTTTGTTTTCTTAGAAGTTTTCTTCTATCTTCTGTTCCAGTGAGGTCTTTCCATGCCATGAGTTACAACAAATGATCTTATTTGGACTGGATACTTCTCAAGAACTACCAGCATGATGCTAAATATAAGCAAACGGGAAACTTGAACTTTCATTCTGAACAGGTGACAACTTTCTGTGAATGTTGTTGACATTTCCTTGGAGAAAAGCTTCCTACTGCGACCCGCCATGCACTCTTTCTAATCCAGGGACATCTGTTGTGACAGTATCTTAGTAGATCATGGAGAAAAACAAAGAGGCATTTCTGCAAAAACAGTTTGTATGTTATAGCATGCAGAGTTTATGCCCTTTAGCCAAATTTTAAAACAGCTTGAACTCTTTGGAGTATGTTAAAGGTACATGAAACAGTGTCTGGGGAAATGCAAGGCTTGATTCTCTAAGCTTCAAGGTCATGGAGAAACTTTAAAATACATATTATGACATTTTAAAATATATGTGCTTTCAAAAAGAACACCAAACAACTGTTGCTTTTAGTATCTGAAATTTACTGCTTACTGTGACAGAAATGAAGAAATCTAGACCAGAGTCATTCTCTTATTATTCTTCCCATTTTTAAAGTTTCAAATTTTTAGTTGATTTTCCTATGGGCAGCTCCATCACAAAGTGGATCACTGCCAGCCCCACTAACACTGGCTGCTCCTCCTGAGTCAAAGGCTCTGTACTCTGTACACTCCTATCTGTGAATACTAGATGTGCACTGCATGAGCAACTGGCTCTGTTTTCAGTGGTTAAAGCAGGGGATTAGGTGTTAGCTGGTCTCAGCTTGTAATGTAGAAGGATGTGCTATGAAACCTTTAGAAAGTCATCAGGAGTTTGCCTGATTATTTCTGTGTTTTCAAGGTGACCTTAAAAAAGGACTGGAGTAGGTTTTGGTGCTTTCCAGTTCTGAAATTTGCTTCAGAATTTGGTCATGCTTTCTCTTTTTTTCTGTTTTCTATTTTATTTTTCTTTATTTTTTTTTAAACTCTCAAAACCATCAGCTGTATTTCTTCTCATTTCTGCTAGAAAAAGCCCTTATTGAGCCTTTTAATTGTATACAATAGGAGCTTTGCTTGGAGGTTTGGATGGGTTATTTAGTATGACCATTGAAATGTTTGTTCATACTGAATGAATATTTAAAGAAGCTGATGGAAGGGAGGAGAGATAGGATACAGCAAGACAGTCAAACAAAAATATATTTCCTTCCCTATTGCTCCCTTGTGATATGGTTATTTTACTAAGTCTGATACTCAGCATCTTTCTGGATAAGCAAATATTTCATCATTCATAAACTCAAAAACAGGGAGTAAAACCCCTTTTGTCTATCATTTTATTTTTTTGAAAGAATGAAAGATTTGGTTTAGTTGTGTATCTCGAATGTGTGGGTGGGAAGGCATAGCTGTACATACATATTTCCCGTTTTCACCTTCAAATACGACAAATAACACTTCGCCTTGATTTGTTTTCTACTTTTGTTTATGCATCCAGGCACAAAGTCTAATGAAGACAACAGCAGAATACAAAGAAGGAGTTGGTCTTTGTGTTAGCCTGATAAAGGTTAAATGCTTGGGAGATTTTTGAAAGCTTGTACTTAAACAGGCAGTATTCTTAATAAAAAATCTTCTGCTACTAGAAATATGTCTCTGTTTTATCTAGGTCTTTAGGAGGAAGTACCTGCGGCACTATCTATTTAGACTGCTCTTGTTGTACTTTTATTTTTAGATTTCCCCTTTCCCCTCTCAAAATATGTGAGAGAACTTAAAGACAACCTCATTGTTTTAGAAACTCCTATCATGTGTGGGAAGTCCTAATACACAGCTATGTTGTTGTGTAGTTTTCTCGTAACGTATGATGCATAACTTCCAGATGATCACAATTTTTTTAGGGCATGTGCAACTAAATTGCAATAGGCAAAGCTGTAAAATCACAGCAAATGAGCTGTGAAGGCAGAGGTCTTTTTCTCCACCCCTCAAATTCCACTTCTGAGTCTCTCTCAGCAATAACTAAAACCACTCAAGGAATAATTTACAGAAACAGCAGATTTCAGAGCAGGTAAGATGTGATAAAACTACAGAAAATACATTTCTGCAGACATCATCATCAGACAATAGAACTGTACAGACAGGGAGGGGTGAATAATGTAGTGATGCTTCTTATTTGATATTTATTTGAGAATAAATAACTTCTTGCTTAAACGAGATTTATTTGAAAGTACCATGTTCCTTAGAAAAGGGTAAAACATCAGAGGTTAGATAGGGCTGATCCCCACATCCCCCTCCTCCTCTGGGCACAAAGACCTGAGTATTACTAACTAATCTCTCAGGCAGATGTTCAACTGCAACTGGGTTCTTAATACTTCAGAATGATCAAAGCCCACAAGAGGTTATTTAGTTTGCTTGTATTTTTACTTCTGTCTGCAAGTTAACTATTTTTCATTCTACAAAAACAAACTGAAACATTTATAAACTGTTAGAGTTGCGCTCTTTAAATAAAAACTAGAAACCCCAAAGTATTTTACTTGTAACAAGTAACCTTTTTCATTCTTGTACCAACCATTTTTAAAAACCTTTATTAGCTGACAAGCAGTCACCAGGCTGCAGTTGCTAGGAGCAGACACCTAGCTGCCTTAGCAAACAGACTTCTGTGCAGGGTTTCCCATTTGCATGCCAAAATTTTCTGTAAACAGCTTTAATGGTTGTACTGAAAAACTCACTGGGAGCAGTCTAATACAATCTGAATTGTGTTAGACAGCAGGACACGCTGGTTCAAAATACATGTCATACGTTACCGTGTTGAGTTGTTGATCTGGCAGGCTACACGAGTGCTAAATATGTGTAAATAACATTTTGAAATGGATCTTCCGTGGTTTATTAGGAACTTTCTCTATTTTGTTCCATTCTCACCCTTTTGTAAGCTTTAACAGGAAACTGCAACTTAAACATCAATGGCTGTTTCCACTCTTTGCAACTGTTTCTCAGCACTGGGCTTATTAGAATTGTTTGTTGAGCATCAACTGGAATGTCCTGTTTCAGATCTAATGCTATTTCGTCCACTTTCTTTGATGTACCAAAATAAATAATCTTAAAATTCCTCATCCATGTTCCTTTCTGGTATGGAGGCTTTTGTAAACAGTCACTTGAACTATGGAGCCTTTATATGTTCATTTGGTTCTATCTGGAGAAGCATACGGATGTTCAGTGCTCATGGCAGATGGAAACAAACTGGGCAGTATAACCAGGAACATGACACAGAATCAGGAATGAACTGCTGTGTTACTGTTTTAAGCAGCATCATGTAAAGATGTATTTGTCTGCACTACATAGAAACAGTGAATTTTACATGGAAAAAAAAAAAAAGCTTTAATATATGTTGTTTTAGAAGACACAAGATACCTTCAGAAGCTATTCCAGACCTTTCCATAAAAACAGCAAGAGATGTGTAGTATAAAGTAATGTAACTAAAGAACTATTTCCCAACTCCTTACTATAACTTCCAAAAGCCTGTTTTTATATAACTGGTTGGTGTGCTTCTGCCTGACCTCTCCCTTTGTAAACAGACCCCAAGGTGTTAATGGTGTGTGTGCCCACAGACCTGCTCTTTCAGGCATAATCCCATTACCCTCCCTCCCATCATTTTAGGCTGTAGCAGGGCTGGGGAGCTGGTAAAGTTCACCAATACTGGAGAATCTGCTGTGAAAATTAAATGAATTTCATGAATATACATAATTTACAGCAAATTGTTACCCAGAGCACACAAGTATACTCATTAACTCGGGCTTCAATGGTAAATGAGCAGAGCAGTCTTTCTTATTCCTGAAATCTGTTATTTCACTTTTATAAAGGAAGATTTATGTAATCAGATTTCACCCTGAATACCATAAACAGAGAAGTGACATGTTATTAATGTCATTAATGTTGCCATTAATGAGAAGGGATTGCTTTCAGAAGTTATCTTGAGACTAGAGCATAAATAAGGGCTTCAGTTATGAATAGGATGATTCTGGGAATGTCTGCTTTTGTCCTGATGGGGTTGTCCTGCCCCTGTCACAGAGCACAGCACAGACAGTGGCTCCTCCTGAGAGCTCATCTGAACACACACTTGGCCCAGGCTGCATGCCACAGAGCTACTTCTTGTCTAGCAAGCACCTGAGGGGTGCTCCAGGTTTCCAGCTGGAATGTGTGGGGGGAAGGACATCCCAGAGCTGAACAGGCAGCTGCCCACCAGCATCATTCCTAAATGCAATGGTGGGACACTGGGGCACAGTGCCCATCTCTGATTCCCAGGCTCCTTTGAGCCTCCCCTGCCCTGGACCGCTGGCTGCACTGCAGCCTGGCTGCTCTCCCCCAAGCCAGGATTTTGGCATGTGAGTCAGGAATGTGGACAGTGCCTGCCTTCCATAAGAGCCTCTGTGCACTAAATCCATTTGTGTATTGCACAGAGGCTTACATCAGGGACAGGTATGCTGTCACGTAAAAATGTTCCTTCTGAAAACTAGGATGTAATTGTCCATGGGCCAAGGTCATGCAGACTCTTACATCTGCAATTTGGTTCCTAGAAGTGCTAGGCAGCTCTTCAAAGCTTAACATCTGCCCTTTATATTTTGTCGTCATAACAACAGCACAAACCATCTCCTTGTGACTAATCTGCTTTGCTTTTCTCCATCTAGATTTTAAGAAGAAGAAAGAACTATAAGCGTAGTTTCCCTGCTCCTTCCCCCACTGCCTCTGAACATTTTATCCTTCTTCCCTTTCCAAAACTGCTGCTGGGGGGAGCAGGAGCTCTCTAGAAGAATGACAGAGAATTTAACCTTAGAAAGTGACTGTGCTGTTCTGTCTCTCACTGAAAAGCACAGCAACAAAAGGCTGCTCTGCTATAAAAATGAATCCAATTTACTGACTGGAGAATAGTGATGTAGGAAACAAATATGAAGGATTTTAACCTAAAATGCTAACCCTGATTTTAATACAGCATGTGCATTTATACCAGATTAATGTCAAGAAGAAGAGATGTTTCAATGAAAGCAAGAAATAGAGAAGCAAATTACAGAGACCTAGCAGTGACCACAGATGCTTAGCTAAGTTTCTCAACACTATTTTCAAGTGCTTATAAGTTTTTCAAATTACATATTTCCTAGTCAGTGTCTCTTTTAGCCTGCAGATAATTTTGGAAATGTAAGCAGTCTAAGCAGGAATGCCATATTCCATAGTTATTTCTCTAATAGTGAGAGAATAGGGATGGTCCCTGTGTTCCAAAAGCAGGGGTGCCAGGCAGACCCACCTTCCTGCTTAGACTTCTACCCTTTGCCATTCACAACCACCAAGGTTGCCCAAAACTTTGTATTAGCAAACTAATAAATAAACTATTTCCAACTGAGGCAGGCAAATTTTCTCCTTTCACTATTTCCATTCTTACTTTCACAGAACAAGTAAACATATTTATGTAAAGATGTTTCAGTAAACAGAATAGAAGAGTTTCTCAATTTTATAATAAAAATCTCAGGGAGATCTTTTAGGTGAGGTATGCTTGGCTGTGGTGCTGTAGACTCCTAGAAATAATGCTCTCTGGACTCAGTAACAGCACCAGGAATCTTGATCCTAAGGGGTCCTTGTCAATCTAGAAAACAGCTGCACAGGCCACTTATGAAGTGTGCATTGCTTCCTCTTCTAAGGCTGCCTTTCACTAACTATCCAGTTGTGTTTCTGATTGAACATTAGTCTCTCAATCTGTGTTTTGTCAAGAACTGCAGGTTGCTGTTGAATAGCTTTTGTGTGTTCTCTAACTGAATTTTTCTTTATTATTGCTATTGTCATAGCATTTAGGAACCTTTACCACAGCTCAACATACTATGCCGTGTACATAGCGATAAGTGTTGGCTTCCAGCACTATCTATTTTGTCAAGTATTACTCAATAGGGCAGCACAATTCAAATGTTGTGCTCACATCATGTATTGAGGTTGGACAGCTCTGTGTGTGTGCACGATGCACACGGATCTGTGCATCTGTGTGTGGTTCAGAGGGGAAGGAAGAGGAGGGAACTGTGAAATTTCAAAGAAGTGCTTGCACTAGAGAGCGAAGCAGAGAAAGGTGGGCTCATGGTAACTAACTTTCAGAGAAAGTCAAACCAGTGCTGTTCACAGTCACCAGATAGGAAAAGATGTTTACAAAAGCAGCTTCCTCCTCTGTTTAGGAATCCAGTCTTTCTTTTACCAGTCAGTGAAAGATCTCATTAGTTTTAGAGCATACCATTCCAGCCTCCCTTTCCCTAGGTGGTGTGTTGGGACAGAAACGACCATGGCATTCTACTCTGTACATCTGTCACATATTTCTGATGTTGTCTCATGAACCTGTCACAAACTAGCTCAAATTGCAAGAGTTAGGTATCTGCAAGGGCTTCCAGCTGTGGGTGGAAAGCCAAATGCCCCTTTCCAATCTTCTCTTATATTCAGCAATAAAATCCAAGCAGCAATGCAAAAGATTAGACCCATAATTAGATAATTTGCATCCTCAATGTTAATAATATTACAGAACATACTGTCCATGCTATGTGTCATGTTCAGTCCATTAATAACACTTGACAGTTGATAACAAGGATAGGCTGTCAGCTGATTTCAGCTACTACAGCAGTTCTTTACTGATGTACTTACCTAATCAGTGAAGAAATAATTTTAACAGCTGCAGCAGGAGATTGCCTGTGCAGCTCTACAGGACATGCATCCAATACTTTGGCTGAAAATGCATTTATCCTCTATGTTCCATACCTTAAAAGTTGTAACACAGTGTTTTATACAAAAGTCAAAAATTCTGGTGTCATGGATTTATTAGGACAGTATAAATTATTTTTCTTATCCAATAATAGGTTGTTATCAAACATTGCAAGAACCTGGTCCTACTCCAGCGTATTCTAATTATTTTGGAAATCAGAAAGTAGACTGTGGGTGATAGTGTTCAAGATCAGGAAAAGCTCCACCAGTGAAAGTGCCATCCAGTTTTTGGTGATTTATATGTGCATTTTGAAAGCAAATGGATAGCATAGGTTATGTGTTGTCCTGATGCAATGAAGAAAGGTCAACATTGATAATGATGGGCAGAGCTGCTGGTTTTCTTTTTTTTTCTCACCTAGAAACATTCTACTGCAATGCTCAAGATTCAGATCCTGGTTTATAAGCAGTATCATTCCAGTATCACACATGTCCTCTCAAGGAGTTCATAACACTGTTCAGCTGTAATGATGGGATGCCTGAGCATTTTGGCTTCTTCTGGAACTGTGACTCAGACCCTAGCACCTGAGAAACCATTTAATCACAAATCACTTAAAACTCCCCTCCTCTTGCCTTTCTAGAATAAGCCTCCTTTGCTTTGTGCTCCTCCTGAAGCACATCATGATATAATTTACAAATGTGACAGGATTTAAAAGAAAAGGTTTTCATTCAGGCCATTTTCAGAGATTATTACATGAACTCAAATGAGTTCACTCAATGCCTGATTGCTTGGCTTGGTGTGCCCAGTTTGGCAGAGCACACAGAGCTGATGATTCAAGTGTTGGTAAAAAATTTAGAATAAAATAAACGGTGCAAAGAGCAGAAGGAACAATGAGAGGCTTTAATTTTGTAGAACTTGTACGTAAATATGTTCTAGTCCTTCTGCCTGTGCACATTGTGATAATACAGTCATAAATGCATTGTCATTTAAGCCACCAGTGGAACACACCAGTGCAACTGCTTGGCCTGAAATGATCTTTCCACACATCTGCCCCATGGAAGAATCCTTTACTAAGGTGATATAGCTTTGTGGTAAAATGTGCCAAGATCATTACAGTTTCTGTAATGCAAGTTGAGTAAATTTGGTGTTTGATGAGTACTGAAATTATGAAAAGTGCTGCTCCAAAAACCAGAAAAGAAAAAAAAAGTTATTTTATTTTTAAATTACAGGAGGCTGCTTGCATAACATAGGATGAAAAAGCAGTAGCAATGGAAATAGTGTCATATTTTTAAGAGATAACCACTAGGGATAAAAAGAAGAAAGACAGAGCTGTAAAGAGAACAAAGTAATTGATGAAGTTATGCTAAGATTTTCCAGGCCAGTGTGAGTGTATGTACATATGTCTCAAATAAAGAAAACGTTTGGCAAGCAATGTAATTATCATTTAGGTACTTATGGAAAACACCATCAAAGTAGAGAAAAACCCCCAAACTTTCATTAAACTCAGTGGCATATCTGCTTTATGCAGAAGACAGATAGATGTCAGGAAGTAGGTGACTAATGAAGTGGAACTTTGAGAATCCTTGCCTTAGATAAACAATTATTAGAGAAACAGTCAGACAATCAAAATAAATACCATTTTGCAGAAGCCTAATGGTAAATCCTTTAAGTTATTCATAACAAATAATCCCAGAAAAGCATAAAACAGCAAGAATGCTAATGATTTACAGGGGTTCCTTTTTCATGGTGCTGCCTTAAGCCCCAAGCATGTTTTTTATTCCATAGTTAAATATCTGGAGGTGTCTGAAAGGTGGTAATTACATTTGTAATAAACATGAGCATCTATAAGCACTGTACAGTGTTATTTGTAAGAGCTCAGTGAAACACAGATATGCACCGAGCTAAGAGCTAAGAAGTCACAGCATTTGTATCCAAGCTGCATGCACTAAAACAGGAATTATTGCTCCACAGAAAGACATTGGAATTGTTATTTTGAATTATCTTGCTGAAGGCTCAGTCTTCCCATAGCTGCTTGCAGTCTATGGCACTCGAGGCAGCTCTGAGCTGGAACAAAATGCATTTGACAGAGCTTGCCTCCAGACACCAGAAAGAGTGTGCAGTGCAATTTATCATTTGAAGAAATGACCCACCTGCAGCAGCTTCCTGACTCTTTTCAGGTTGTGGATCAAGAGCAGATTCTTCTCCTGTGAAACTCGGTCCAGCTGTTCATCCACTTGTATTACCAAATTCTGTAAAAGGATCATTGCCATTGCTTCATTGTTGGCTGCAGCCTCCCTAAAGAATCAATGAACAACAACCATGCATATTTAAAATGTTGGGTGACGTGTCAATCTAGCAGTACAGAAAATTACAATCTATTCAGAAATCTAGGCAGCAAAAAAAAGACTTCAAGTATATGGTGACTTGCATATAGTTAGAGCTAGTGAATAATTATTTTTATGATTTTTTGGGTTTTTTTTGGTTTTTTTTTTTATATTCCTATAGATATGCACCTATAATAAGAAGGTGAGGTGTTAGCACAGACAGTAGAGTCAGCCAGAGGAGACAACCAGGGTTTTCTAGTCTCTGGTCCAGTGAATATTTAAATACTTCCACCTCACTTGTCAGATGAAATGGGGCTTATGCAAACTGTCCCTCTCACTCAGTCACACAGATATAATTTCTGAAATTGCTGCCCAGTTTCAGACAAAGTTGGCAACAGGCTTGAAGTCCAAAAGATAGAATGTTCTTACAAATCTCATGGCAATCTGGCAGGTTGGTAGAAGAAAGGAATCCAAATTAGCGCCTCCACTGAGGAAAACGGCAGCAATAACCTACTCCAGGAGGCAACAGCCAGATGGCCAGGCAATAGATACATCTCTTCACACCAGGCACCAGATGAGCCTTCCCCCAGCCAAACTATTTGGGGATACAGAAGACTCTGAGGCTGTTGGTGAAGGGTATATAGGGGACACAGGACACAAACACTGACAAAGCCAGGTTTTACTGGTTCTGCTGTTCATGGTACAGCTTGGTATGTGCAGGGCAGCAGCATTAGTGAGGAGAAAAAAGTTTGGACAGAGTGGCATCCTTGTCCTTGCGACAGTCTCTCTCCTTGCCTCACAAATAGCAGGTTTGAGATATGCCTGCTAACTCCACATCTGGCAAAAAGGAGATTTTAACATTAGCTGTGTTGTCACAGCCTCATAAATGCCTCATAAATATATACTTATATACTTATATATTACTTTTTCCCCCCCCTCCACAATAGTCCTGTGGATTTGGCATGAAAAACTGAGATGTCTCTTTCTGGTATGACTAATTTTTTGTTGGTTTTTTTTTTTTTTGCGTTTAGTTTGGAATTTCCTTAAGATAACTCTGAAGTGAACTCTCAAATTTGAGCATAAATTGATCTCCTAGAGAGCAGTTCCTGTAAACAACTGGCTTGTTCCCCAGAATTATCCAGCTTTAAGTGCAGTTTTGGACAAGTGAATAATTTTACGCTGCAAGAGGTAAATGTATAACATTTCCATCGAATATTAACTTGCATTATTTTTTTTAATCCATTTTTACTGGATTTTGTTTAGCAGTAAGTTCAAATGTGAATCTTCACCTCCTAGTATTCCCTAAGTTTAAATGACTAAATCCATAACTAGTGAAATAGTATTACTGGAGTGTAGATACCTGCACAGTTTGTAAATGAGCACCCTAAAGCCTGCCAGCAAACAGAACAATTGTTGGCGATTGAAATAATAGGAGACAGAATGAATGAAATCCTACCAGTCCTGGCTTTCTATCCATTGTGCTAGAAGATGTCGGATTTCCATGGGGAAGTTATCATCGTAGAACTGGTCTACCTGCTCCAAAAACTTTATTTCCAGTTGTTGAACTTGACTCCACTGGGACATACTACAAAAGAAAGGAATTAAACAAGTTTGCAATTGAAAAATGAATATGAATTACTAATCCAAACTGGATAAATTGGTTATTTTCACTGTAGCTCTTATATACCTTCACACTTTATTCTGTCTTTCAAAATGGGTGGTTCTTGAATAAATTTAGTCAGTTAAAGGGATGAGGGAGAAAAGTGAGCAATGCCATTAAAGAAGTTTTGGCTCTTACACTTTAATGGGCACCTCTGTCAATTCCCCTCCTTTATATAAATTTTTTTAGATACTTTATGATGCTTATAAATTGGCAAAATTTAGACACCATCTCTCATCAAGAGAAGTTTAGGATTGTTCTCTTCAAACCCAGGTAGATCTATTATTATTGAAGAGGAGTGGATAGCAACGATTTTGTTCTCTTCTTGGTGAACTCATACCACTCAAATTTTTCCTAAAGTCATCATGGTTGTGTGTTACTGTGCTTGTTCCTAAAGCCCCACATTTTCTCTTTGGAGAGTACTGCTTTGCAACCTAAATCTAGTATATCTTGTCTACTTTAAATTGCCATAGAATTATATTTGATGTGCCCTGGGACCTCAGACCTAGGGCTGGGATCACTGGGCTCTGCCAACACCCTGATCCCATACCAGAGGTGTTCTTCCATTTCATCTTAACAGAAGACACAAAATATATTCAGGGGCTAAAGACTGAAGTGGGCCAACAAACTATGGATCTGTTGGAACATTTTTGACAGAAACTTTTCCTGAAGAAAAAGACAAGATTTCATCAAAATGGACATTTTTGTAGAAAGCTGACCTTTTAATATGCAGCTTTTCTATTTCCAGTTCTGAATTGTAGTTTCAGAATGTCAACAGTTTCAAATAAAGACATCACATTTTTAATACTGTAGTCTTTCATTTTGCATTTTTTCAAAGTCAGAAGAAAAATATAAAATGTAGTATCTCAAGGTTTAATGGAGTCCTGAGCAATTACTCATGCAAAAGTGACAGGTTTAAGTTTCTCAACAAAGGCTGATAGGATGATTCTGTGTGTGATATCAAGGACACCATATATAACATCAGTGGAAATGTGCACAGTGACATTTCTCTTCTCTTTATTACTTCCATTCTGAGAGGAAAAATAATATTTACTTTGTTTCTTGAAATTGCTGAGGAGGAGTTAGGCACCGGAGTGTTTCACTGTCTGTGTTGCTGTATTGACAGCAGTTACAAAGAATCTCAAACCTTATTTCTGGTGATACATACAAGGAATCAAACAGTAATGCATAAATAATTTATAGAATAAAATCAGAGAATTGTTAAGGTTTGGAAGGGATCTTCAGGATCACTGAGTCTGGCTGTAACTTTTTTCTGAACTCACAGTACCAGGAAACACACCCCCCCCGCCCAGATTTTTAAGTCTGTTCAGTTTCAGTGGGAGTGTTTTTTGTAAATACTAGTGAATTCTGGTGATCACGACATCATAACAAGATTTTAGCAAGAAAAGTTAATATTTTTATCTAAACAAAAAACAAACCAAACAAAAAAACCCCAAACAAACAAAAAAAAAAGCCACAAAAAACCCCAAAAAACAAAAAGCAAACCCACAAGAAAACAAAAACAACAAGAAAACTCCAGAAAAGAAGGATTTTGTCCAGCCTGCCGTGTAAGTTGCAGGGATGCTCACATGCAGAAACTTGCAAAGCACACGGGTAGGGTTTGTCCCCGAGATCTTTGTGACATTCTCGGTACAACCTATGTTCCCCTTGCACAAAAGGTTTTGCAGGGACAGCTGAGGAGGTCGGGCACTTGGAGCTCATTGTGAATGCCCCCTGAAGGAAACTGAAATAAAGTTTTCAGGAAAGATGTGGCAACACAGTGTACAAGAGCACGGAGTGAGAGGACAGGGGGAACGGGCTCAAATTGAAAGAGAGTAGGTTGCGACTAGACATGAAATTTCTTTACTGTGAGGGTGGGAACAGGTGGCCCAAAGATGTGGGCTCCCCATGTCAGGAGGTGCTCGAGGCCACGTTGGACGGGGCTCTGAGCAGCCTGGTCTCTAGTGCAATTACATGATCTTTAGGGTCCCTTCCACGCCAAACCACCCTGTTATTTATTGTCAGGCGGCTGGCAAAGGAGCGGGTGCTGCGCTGGGATGGAGCTGTGTCCAGCCTCACTCGGGGCAGCGCAGCCAGCCCCGCTTTTCGGCTGCCCAGCTGCTCTCCCGGCTGCCGGCTTTGCCTGGAGCCCGTTCCCACCGGCCCCGCCTGTGCCGGGGGTCGGTGCGCGCCCCGGCCCGGCCCGTCCTGTCCTGGCCCATCCCGGCCCGTCCCGTCCCGCCGCCCCACTCGCCTGTGCCGGGCCCGGCCGAGCTCCGCCGCTGCTGCCTCCGGCTGCCCCCGCCCCGCGGGTTTAAGCGGCCGTGCCCGCCCCCGGCCCACGGCAGCGCCTTCCTGTGCGTCAGCCCCGCGGGGCCCGGCCCTGCCGGCCCTGCCGCTGTCACCGCAGCAGCCGCCGCCACAGCGACCTGCGTGAGGCTCAGAGCGCGGGGGGAGCTGATCGACTTCAGGACGCTGAGAAGTACAGAAATCTTTCCCATTCGTGCTGTGGGGGCAGAGGCCTGGGCCCCGCCGCGCTGGGGGAAGGATGGCATCCCTGAGGGCTCAGGGTTCCGCCGTTCCCTCAAAAGCCGCGGAGGCAGCGGAGTCCTCGCTGCCCGAGCTCTGCTCAGTGAAGGCCAGTGGAAAAGCAGAGGACACTTCTAGGAGGAGTTGGGCAGCGGAACAAAGCGTCTTGTGGCTTAGAATCATAGAGGTGGGATAATCCCTCCAAGAACATTGAGTCTAACATTTGACTAAACATCACCATATCAACGTAAGACCCACAGTCAATTTGTTTTTTCGACACCTCCAGGAATGGTGGCTCCACCACTTCCCTGGGCAGTCCATTTCAATGCTTAGCCAGCCTTTCCACCTTTCCCTTTTCTTTTTTTCCCCACCTTTTCCTTTTTTTCCCCCCCATTAAAAAGTTCTTCCTGATGTTTAACCTGAGCATCCCTGGTTCAGCTTAAGTGTGTGCTCAGACCTACCTTCTGTCCTTTAGGTTTCAGCAAGCATAGGAGGCTGGTTAGCTTATGTGGATCACATCAGGATAGTGAATTAGTAATTTCAGGACCACCCAGGAAATAACATTGATTAGCAATGTGATTTTGTGCTGTCAGTAGGGGGAACTATTGCACTGTATTTCTTTTAAATAACTAGCGGTAACTATTTCTTTCTCTTTTTACATTAAGCACTCATTTTCTAGGCATCCTTAAGCAACAACTGTCTGTAATGATGAGAAGACAGGTAGTTCATACCATTGCAACAAAACAAGATAGTAACAGGTTTTCAATCCCCCTTTTGCTTGCTGTTTCTCTGCTAAACCTAGAAAATAATCTATATTGGTGGAGTGGTTGATATTAAGACAATACAATGCTTCCTATTATCTATGGAAGTATCTGTTCAGGCTTGCTTCAGGAGGCCATAAGCCAGAAGTTCAGCTAGGTGATCTCAAAATCCAGGGTAATCAGAGATCATTCTTCATCTGTGATTTGGAGAGCGGTTATGTGTTAGCACACTGTGAAGGATGTGATGGTGTTTGGAGATGTGAGGGAAAGTGGAGCAGGACTGGAAAGAGATGGTCTAGGTCAGTTCAGGGAAGCTCTAGAGATCTGTGTGGGTAGGACTGTGAAAGAGATGGCTCAAGGCCATGTGGTGGGTACTGCCGGTCTAGCACAGGAGGAGGCTGCGAAGGAGGCAGTGCCTGGGCTGAAAGGAGAAGTTTAGGGGCAAGGAGTTGTGGCTCACATTCAGTGGAGTTCAGCAAGTACAGATAGGACAGGCCAGGAAAGGTTAAAACCACCACTGGGTTTGATGGGTCAAAGTTAATCTTCACTGTGTAACACTTCATTCCACTTCATTGTTGTTTCAGCACTGGTCAGAGCAGGAGAACAAGAAGCAAGTGTCTGCATTGTGTGGGCTGTTTAAGGGAATAAAAGGTCTCAAGCGATGGAGAAGGAATTCAGGACATAGTAATCTTCTCATCAAAAGTTCACAATTTTTTTTCTAGGAACACTGAGCCAATTTATTACTTTGATCTCTCTGACCAACCTGTAATCAAGATTACCATCTCTCATGTTTGGCCTCTAGTCATTATACTCCTTGACTAACCTTTAATTAGAGTATGTGTCATCTGTCTTTTACATAAAGGAGATATTCAGCTTGCACATGCTCTACATGTGTTATGTCTTGTATCTGAACTGTTCATAGCTTTTTTTTGTGCATTCAGAACATGGACTTCTGGTCTCAGTGAGGCAAGCAAACATTGTAATTGTGAGAAATTTTCCTGCTGACAGTGTGGTTCCTTCTAGGCAGTACAGCATAAATCAGTAGTTCTGTGTGCAGGTCACATCCCTTACTGTCCTCTGTTTGGAGAAAAAAAGAATAGCAATGTTGACCTGAAGTTACATGTGATAATAATCTGTTTATGAATGTTGGAGAGAACTCTTATTTCTGTGTTTGTATGTTGCTAAAAGAATGGTCATTATGCCTAGAAATAGGGGTTTTTGGCTGTTTGGTGGTTCTTGACTGCTGAAATACTTACTGCTTTCCCCCTTCCAGTAATGAGTGAAATATGTGCAGATGTATAAATCCATATAAAGATACATATCTTGCCTGATTTCAACATGATATCAACAAGAAAAAAAAATAACTTGCCACGTGGAGAATAATGAGAAATAAGGAATTACAGAAAATAAAGTTTTCTTCTGCTGACTTGCATTCAGGTCCCTGCTTTCAGGGTGGTTTGGCCTTTTGATACTGCAGTCTCTGGCTTTGCTTTTTTTTGTAGGTGCAGGTAGAGTGACCACTTGGCAGTGCACGAGCAGGACAGAATGAGTGACCTGTAGATAGATGACTTCTGTCCTTTTTGCTGCCCAGGCCCTAATGAAGAGTCCATGGGGATCCCATCCTTACTACTGGGGAGAGGATCTTCTACACCAGTTCACAGCAAGGTCAAGGTGAGAGGTTCTGTTGAGCTGGGACAGTAGGAATTTTCATCTTTTATTGTCTATTATCTTTGAACACAAGTGGGTTGTTTTGATGCATGCCTTTTTCATCACTTTACCTCATGATGTCTTATTTGCAGTTTTGCACTAGGTGCTTCAATGTGTATCCTGGGAAAACTTGGAGGTTTTTGTTCTCGAAAGAAAAGATTTGTATAGTTCAGGTGAGATTTTTTCCTTAAGGAGAAGGAAGCCTGTGCATCTTATAGAAGTTAAGGCCAATGCCACTTTTTTGTGGGACCATGGGGTCCTACAGTCACCATGCAAACTTCTACACTGACAAAATTAAGGTAGGAAAAAATTACATGAAAGGACTCAATTCCACCAGAGTGCCAATCTGTCATTGTTTATGGAAAGGACACATGCAGAGAAATGAAGGAAGCATGGAAAGCAGTGAGGGTAAAGAGAGCAGTTTAGAAGAGTCAGGAGAAGGAGAGAAACTCTGGGGGCCTTGTATTAATTACCATGTAGTATAAATTAAAAATTGCTATGTGGAGCACCACTGTAAATAAACTTTGCCTTGTATGTCTGCCCCAGTCATAATTTTTTCAGCAGTTTTCAGCTTTTGAAATGTGTGATTGATTTAACCTGTCTACTTCCTGAATGAAAAAATGCAAATTTGAGGTTTACTTTTCCTGAATTACTCTAGAGTTAGGTTTCCTTTTTTGGTTGTGATTATGTAAATTGTTAGGAATGCAGTAGTGCTATTTTAACAGGCTTTTTCACTCAGTATAGTCTGTGGGAGCTCAGGAAGCTTTTCTCTTATACAACAGCTTCCCTGACAATTGGTAATGATCACATTTTGTTTGTGCAGATCTTGAAGACTTTAAGATGAGTGGTTTCCAAAGTAGAGTGTGAGAAAGGAATACAAAATCAGTGTTAGTTGGTGAATGTTGTGGGTTTTTATATCTGTAGCTGTGAGGTAGAACTTGGAGGACAAAATGAAGACCTTTGCAGGTGCAACTTGGTTAGAAAATAGGTCAGTGTTGGCAGGACAAGAGAAAAGAGAATTATTTCATAGTTAGCTCACTTGGGATTTGTGCTGTCAATAGTTGCTGGAGTTCTTACTGCCTTCCTTGCCCGGGGTCAAGATGACCATGCATAATGGTAATTTCTGAGCATACTTAGGAATATTTTCATTTTGGAGTCTCTTAGAGGAGTCCTTGAGTTTTATTAAGCCTGCTAGCGTATGCTAATTGCAAAAACCAATTTGATGCCAAACAATAACTTCCAAATGCAAAGTTCAATAATTTTAGAATTAGTAATGTATTGTGGACAGAGAAGATAACTTGGTTAATTAATTTAATAAAGTATTTTCACAAAGGGAGCAATTAAACTGAAATCTGATCATCTCTGCTTGATAATACCTAAAATATTATATACTGAAGTTACAGGTTTTAACTCTGATGGCACCAAGAGGACTTCTTGATTTATGTTATTCTCTGAAACTCCTTATTTTGGTATTCTTTGTATAACAAAGCACACACCTTCAGAAGTAATGTCAGCTTTTTGCTAGCGCTGAGCAATAAGACACCCACAAATCTGAAGCAGTTGTACAGTTGATGGTAATTGTATTCTTGGATATCACAAGCAGGCTGGCAATCCCACACCTGTTATGGACTCATTGTCTTCCTTCTGGGTTGCACAAGACGTGCAATTTGATTGGATTCTTCTATTCTTTTCCAGCCTCCTATAAAAAAAACGCAGGTCAGATGAGATTTTATTTTATTTCATTTCTGTTAACCTGCTTTTTTTCTGGATCTCAACCTCTCAGCATGCTGTAGATAAAGACCCTTGTGGTAGGAAATTTAGCTGCAAGCTGGCATATTCTCAGTTCAGTGCAATTCCCATGGCAGCAGGGAAGGAGGAGCATTATGGATGTGTGTAGCCATTCTTTATTGATATTGAAAATTTCTGAATTTCCTGGTGTCTTTTTATAGGATGTTTCAAAATTTTCAGGTGAAGCAATTTTTTAGTAAAATTATTTCATGCCAGAAACAAAAATGGGTTTGTTTTCAGTGGGAGACAATTGGGATGACAAAAATTACTGAGACTGTGTGTAGAAATGTAATGTTGGAAGTTGTTCTATTGATGCAAACAATACTCGTATCATTCTCTTGTCTTCACAAGGAGAAAGAAAAGTGATTTCTAGGGCTGGCTAACATGAGGTAAAATGCCAGCACATAAAGCAGCTTGTGGCCACAAAAGGACATGAGTAAAACAAAAGCTCAATTCTTTTGTCAGTGTGTGGTTATCAAATCGGTGTATTGCACTGCCCCTGAAACTGCACTGGTCACGGTGCTCCCACAGAGTGGGATGGGTGTTCTATTTCCCCTGGAGAAACAGGTTTGAGATTCAGGGAGACCATTTGCTTATTCACTGCAGTCTGGCCACTCAGGCAGTCCAGCATCAGAAACCAAGGATTTTGTGCTTAACAGGAAGAAGTTATGAAGTCTGATACAAGCAGAAGGAATCAAAGCCCAGTTACCATCCTAGGAAAAGCTGAGGGTCTTTGGGCATATTGACGCTTTCATTCCTGGTCTGGGTGAAGTGGCATAGCTTCAGCTGTAGAGAAACACATCCTCCCTCTGTAGGACTCTGAAGCAGACTCCAGTTTCAGGGCTGCAGGAGTCTGCAGGGAAAGGAAAAGAGAGTATGTCTGGGTTCCCTCAATCAGGTTAGGAAATTACAGCAGGCCTTTGAGTCCTGCTGAGTGCTTTATATACTGACTTAATGATTTATTTGCAATGCAGTGCATGAATTTGGAGGGAAGGGTGATGTTTGCAGCAGGAAATCCTCCCTGAGACTGGAGAGTGTCATGTGTTTGAGATGTACACTGGGTTAGAGCATGCTGAGACTCCCGAATTGGGGAGTTGCAAATCAGAATGGGGTTGGGGCTGAAGTGGGCAGCAGGCTCTGAACAAAGCTGGGGACAGGCAGCACAACTTGAGTGGCTGGCATCACTTGGACACCCACAAATTCTGGATGCATAAAAGACTGCACAGAAATTCTGAGGATGCGTTCCTCAACTCAGCTCCTAAATACTGCCCAGTTTAATTTTAAGTGCATTTGGGATCTTGTCTTGAATTAAAAATGAGGCTGAGGTTTGTGTTGCTATGCTGCCTTGCTGCTGCTCTGTGCATGTGGCTGTGTTGGGTAGATGGGTCACAAGGAAGGAACTGCTCGAGTATTTCTGCATCTGTCCTTTTCAGGCCTTTGTGTGCAGGGGAGCATCCCAGCAAGCAGTCTGGTGTTAGATTCCCAGTGGTTAAAAGGAATTGAACAGGGCTTTTCCTCTTCCACCCCAAGTATCTAGTAATGTAAATACAGCCAAAACATGAAAGTGGTGGTACCATGTAGTTACTATGTTAAAATATAAACCATAAATCCCTTATTTCCCGATGTCCTTTGAATCTTTTATAATTTCTAATACTTAATGACGTGTATTTATCACAATTCTCAATGCTCTGAACACAGAATAAAGAATTCCTTTTTGTATCATTTGTATAATTGGTTCTAAAACCAACATGAGTGGAAATCTGTGATCTCAATTTTCCTCCTCTCCTATAGTTCAGGGTCCCCGGCATTAACCTGGTGAGAATCTGCAAGTGAGATTTTTAGACAGACAACCTTGATGGTGAAGCCATCTAGACCAGTGGTTTTCAAGGTTTTTTACGGCCTTCTAAACTTGTTGGAGAAAATCTGAGAATTGCCTAACCTCCTTGGTGGAAAAAATTAATCACAAATGCATTGTGGAGTGCTGCCACAGCAGTTATCATTTGCAATCAAAATAATGAGGCAAAGCTTTTGAATTATTATCATTTTTTCCAGTGCTGATTTTGTTTAGTTCTTTCCATACCAAGGAAGGTACAGATATCTTCTAAAAGCATCTTACTCTGAGCAGAGTTGTTTTGCAATCTGCTGTGTGAAGGTTTATGACCCACTTGTGACCCAGAGCCTGAGAAGTGCTGCACCAACACTCCAGCAGTGCAGATAAGTTACACCACTAAAACTATCTTTTGCCAAAAAAGAAACCACTGGGTTCTCTGAACTCCTGAGAAACAAGCAAGAGGTTCTTGGTTAAACTCTTGTGGTGTAGTTTTTTTCAAGCTTTGTTTTACAAACCTTCTGTTGCTGTTTTTTAAGGTGCTTTTACAGAGAGGGAAATAACCTAATGCTGTATTTGAACACATGGTGCAGTCACAGTGCTGGGAGGTGCAGGGCACTGAGTGAGGCAAAAAGGAGAGATATTGAAATATTTTGTAGTACATGGCCCTGCTTTCAGCTTCTTCCCTTGAAATAAAACCCTAGAAATAAAACAGGCAGCTGAGGGGTTTTTCCCAGCCTGCTTGCCATTGCTGGGAGAGGTGGTTGCCTAGTGGCTCCATGGCACAGCTATGGGGGCAGCTCAGAAGGGACCTGCACAAACCCTCGAGGGAGGGAGGCACAGCTGCAGTCTGTGGGCTGCACACTTTGAAGGCTGTGTCTTATAAAGTGCTGTTTCCTTTGTGTATAAATATTTTTTCTATAGATTGAAATTGTTGAAGCCAAGACTGTCAGTGCACTCCTGTAGCGAGGGGACTGCCCTGTTCGAGGAAGCCAGTGATCTCTGCCCCTTGGTGGCTCTGATGTCACCAGCTATGAGAACAAGCTGTACATACAAAAAATTTAAAAATGACATTTCCAAGTATTTAAAGAATATTTGGCAATAGGAATTAATTATGAATGCAAACTTAAATGACTATAGTCAGCTGATGAGAAGGACAGTCTTGATGCATAGTGTTAAGTTTTGCATACTTCTGCAGTTAGATTTGAATCTTCTGTCTCAAGCTCACTGCCAGAATTGTGTAAATCATACCATATGTTAGGCATCTTCAAAAGGAAACTGAACAAACCACACAGTAATTAAAGTGGGTTTTTTGAAAAATCAGACTTTTTTTGCTTATTTGAAGATTTGTTGTTTTGCAGTTCTGCTGAGAACAAGTATCTTTACATTGCTTTGTGGACTCCATGTTTTTTTCTCAATAGGAGAATAATTTTTTCTGAATAAATGCAGAATCTTTGTGCCATGCCCATTAACATTAAGAGGGGAAACAACTCTGAAGGGAATTCCCAAATTCAGCAAATTATAGCTAGAGGACAGCAAAGCCTGCTGCTGCTGTCTTGAAAGTTTTCCTGTTTCATCAGTCTGAAAAGATATGTGTGCTGATAAGTTTAATGAGGATCTCAAATTACAGGAGGTTGTGTGCTGATGTGGGACTTGTGTGGTGACTCAGAGGTGGCAGCATTTTCATGAATGCATTTGTTTTCAAGGAGCGTGGTTATTTTGCTGAGTTCACCAAGATAAACACTATGTTTTCCATGTGGCTTTCTTTACCAAAACCTAGTGTTGTGCAAGGTAAGGAATAATTAGCAAGGAGGCAGCTGTAAAGAGTTATCCTAATGTAATTACCAAAATTAAAAGAACTGTGTTGCCATTCAAAAAGATCCTGTTGAGAAAGACAGTACCTAAAATTAGGCTCTACCTCCTGCTATGGAAAGAAAATAGTGAGATACTGAATCACAGAATTGTTTGTATTGCAAGGGACATTAAAGACCATATAGTTCCAATACCCTGCCATGGACAGGGACAACTTGCATTAGTCCAGGTAACTCAGAGCTTCAGCCAGCGTGGCCTTGAACTCTGCCAGGGATGGGGCATTCACAGCTTCTCTGGGCAGCCTGTTCCAGTGTCTCATTGCCCTCACAGTAAAGAATTTCTTCCTACTATCTCACCTAAATCTGCCCTCTTTCAGTTTAAAACTGTTACCCCTCATCCTAACACTACACTCCCCTATAAAGAATCCCTCCCCATCTATTCTGTAGGCCCCCCAAAAGTGCTGGCAGGTTGCTATAGGCTCTGCCTGGAGCCTTTTCTTCTCTAGACTAAACAACCCCAACTCTCTCTGCCTGTTATCATAGAGAAAATGCTCCAGCCCCCTGATCATCTTCGAGGCACTCCTCTGGACCTATTTGACATAGCTTTTTTCCAAACCAGATTTTCCTCCCATAGCTACTTCTACTTGCCTAAACATTGGCTTGGCTTGGCTTTATCCTCTGCCAGGTGGGTAGGACACGGAGGATCTCTTGAAATGAAGCCAAAGTAACGGGTGTTAGGAGGTGTGTTTAATTCCAGCACATTGTAAAGCAAGTTGTGTCTCGCACTGAGATTCAGACTGTCCAGGGAGTTGTTATCCATGAAAACATGAGATCAGTATTTCTTCCATCAGTTGTAAATAGCCTTTCTGAATATGGAAAATTGGTTAAAGAGAAAGCTGTTTGGAAAAGGATTTTCAAGCTGTCCAGGAGCAAAGGCAAGATTCAAATCGTAGAAGCCCATTTCTTTCATCAGCATTCAGGTCATGGTATCTGCCAGATGACAGCAGTAAGCACTTCTCCACTGTAATAAAATATTTCACTTGTTCTAGTACCTGACTTACTATTTTGGTATTGTTTGAAAAGGGAATTTTCTAATTATGGCTTATTTTTTGTTCTTTTTTAGCGTTTATATCTTAATCTCTATAGATACACTTGTTTGACCTGCAGAAAAAAAGCCATGTTCATAACAACACACGTGCTCCAGAGTGGTGAGGTTGTGCATAAGTTTTGCAAAATAGAAGTATTAGATTAATATGTAATGAGCTTTATTCCATAAAAATTTCCATCTTGCAGTCATTCTTTCCCATCCATCCTATAGCCAGTTTTAGGACTGTTGCCACTCTGATAATGTGTGTGTAGTGATGATGCTTAGAGGCCCTGACTGCATTTTGCTAAATGTTGTATGCATGTCTCAACCCAAGTGTGCACTATTCAGAGGTAAATGGGTGTGCAGTTGAATGAACACTAGAAATGCAGACAGGGGAGTAGAAGGTGAAAGCTGAGCAATGATCAGCATTTGAAGCAGTAGTCATGTTGCTCAGCTGAATCCCAAACTTTGAGGCAAAGCCCCTTAGGGAAGAGCTTTTGCCTTTCAGTGGCTCTATTTCCCTATCTGTAAATTGCATATAGCTATATCCATCTGGAAAGTGTGTTTCCTTGCAAAGTTCTTGGTTTTGCATAAGAATGCCATTGTGATGGCACTGGCATTATTTTTGTTAATAGGGGCTTATAGTATGATTAGAACTGTCTCGCCAAACTTTTTTCCAGGGAGACTGTGTTATTAAAATCATCCTAATATAAATAAATAAGGATATTTGGGTACAGCATAGGTAATTTTAAAGATCACCTCTGTCTTTATCTGTTAACTTGTGCTCTTTCCTTTATTTTTTTTTTGTTTGTATCCCTGTTACTCTTTTTGGGATTTTGGGGAGGTGTGCTATGCCCCTGACACATGGATCCCAAGCCCTGGGTTTCTATTGAAGTTCACATTCTAGGATATGTTATCTAACAAACCAAGGAAATACCTTATAACAAACCAAGGAAAGTGAGATGAGACTAACAACTGACTATAGTGTAATATGGCAGGTTTAGTACTAGAAATGTTTACAGGCATCTTCTAAACTAGGTTATTTATTACTGTTTGTGTTCACACTGTAGTTTCTACTCAGTGATTGTCTCTCATGAATTCCAAGATTTCAAGCCTCAACAAACTAAGACATACCAAAAAAAATGCAGATTTGAATCCCGCTAAAATAGCATTGAGACAAACTTCTTGTGCGTAACTTTCTTAATCCTTCTGTGCAATTTTAACAATTCAGTTTTTTCTGCTTCCTCCCCATTGACCTTGACTATAGGGAAAGTATCTTTGAAATATATATTTAAAACAGGATTTAGAGTCAGGAGCAGACACCCACATATGCTCATCATCTGGAATTTAGTACTTTCATGACAAAACAGGGTGTAGCATAAATCTGTTTGGATATAGTATTTTAATTGAGCAAGAGTTGCTTGTAGAAACACTGGTTGTGTTGTGTTGGGGGTTTTTTAATGAGGGAAAAGATGATGCAAGTGCAAATTGTTGTAATGCTGAAATACTGTAGGTGTAGTTTCAAGGGAGTAATAATACAGTCAGGTCTAACGTCTCTGATATCTCATCCTGCTGGTTATTTGAAGGTAGTGAAACACCATTTCATTGCACACGTTAGAACTTGCCACTATATTGTTTAACTACTATCAGATGACTATTTAATTTAAAGGAAATATTAAAAAACTCCAAAGGCTTATTTTACAGAGCTTCACCAAACTATGCTCACCTAGAAATTGTGCCTGAGTTCCCTTTAAATTCTCTTGAAGTTCAATAAGAGAAAGCTTGTCAGGATTTTGAGGCTTGCAATGTATTTAGACAGCTCAGCTCACAGCTCTAGTTTGGAGACATCCTGAAGTCCATTACCCATCTTTGTGCTTCTTCTCAGCAAGAATTGATCTAGCCTGGTACCCTGGCAAAGCACAGCTTTGTCTTTCAGTACTGCACTTGAATGTACAAGCTTTTATATGAGCAGGTAGTTTTATTTGCAGTAAAATCACTTCTTACAAAGCCGTGTACTGAAATAACAATGAAGTCACAAATCTGCAAGTATGTCAAAATCGGAGTGGTAGATAGCCCTCTGCTATGGGAGTGTTTCCAGTATAATATTGAGCTTCTCAGCAGGGACTCCTAAACTGGGAAAACCACCACATACAGAATGGTATTTATAAATCTAGGCAATGTCAAAGTTTCTGTTGTGGAACGGAAAGTGCAGGATTTGCTAAATCACATTATTGCTGTGAAGCCTGGTAATCGCTTTTTCTTGTTTCTTTTCTTTCATCACTATGCTAAACGCCCTGAGCTATCTGTATAATTATTTCAGGCAGCAATCCTCATTGTTAGCTTATTTCCCCTGGGTATGTTTGGTGCATTTTTGAAAGTCGATTTAAAAATTGTATGGATCCATTTGGAAGGAATACAGCAGTTTCCATTCATTTTGCCTTATGGGTGTCTCTAGCAGTCTGAATTACCAGAGGCGCACGGCTTCTTGGAAGTCTGCTGTGGAGCAGTAGAGCACAGCCCCACAGGAAAGGTGGTGTTAACACATCACAGCTCTGGTATTTGATGCTCCAGGTGAAGAATTGCAAGACCAGGAAAATAAAATCACGTACAAGTACCTGCACTTAGTCATTGGGTCTGTATAGGCAGATACCGCTGCTTCCACTTCATGCATTTGCAGGTGATTGAGCAAGGCAATGAGCACAGCCAGCCTTTGTCACATTCTCAGCTGTTAAGTTCACTGAAACTTTAGTTAAGACTGAACCTCTGATTTTTCTTGCCACTAAATAAAAGCACCTGGAGATTAGGAAGCCGGGTAAAAGCTAATTTAATAATTTTGTATTTTCCAAACCAGAGCCAGTTGAAATGGTCACCTCACATCTGCAAAGGTCAAGGCTGTGCAGTGTGCTGAGCTCTGTAAATGGCAACTTGATGGCAGTGACAACTGGTGAGCACCCTGCTGGACCTCGCTGTGCCCTGCAGCGTGACTGGTTGTGACAAAAGTCCTGGACTGTGCCCAGTGGCTTGTGTCACAGCAGCACAGCTCCATGGCCACATCTCACCAAAGGCTTGGAGAGCAATTCCCTAAATCCTGGGAGTACTTGCTGACTCTTACAACTGCTGAGATCAGTGATGGCTGAGCTGCTTCCCTCCCACCTACATTTCCTCCTTTCCCAGCTACAAGCTCTGAATCAAAAAATGTGGCATCATTAGAGGTGTTCCTGCCACAGCTACCGTCTCTTGAAGCTTTGCCATCTGTAAGGACAAGTCCTGTGCCATTCTGGGTTCAGAGAGAGAAGTCATCTGAACTGCTGCTCTCACCAGATCAGAGCATCTTACCATCTACTTCTCCCAGCATTAACTGCTTAGCCAAAACCCTCCCCCCCATGCTGTTGTGTGCATTTCCATTTCAGATTGCAGCTCCTAGTGCTTGGTGCTTACATCTCATGTCACACCTTGTTAGGTAACAGGCGCTGGTTTCTTTCTTTCTTCTCAATTACTCAGGTGCTTGTGTCTAAAGGCCACCATGGTGGTACCATTCAGATGCTCTCCCCTCCCTTAAATGTCACTACAGCTGGTGGATGCATTGATCTGCATTTCCATATCAGGATTTCTAATGGATTTTTTGTATCTGTTTCACCATGGCCTCAGCATTTAGCTTGGGTCTTACCCCTTACCAAAACCAGAAGAACTTTTTTTGTCTTCTGCCAGGGAAAAGTGATTTAACATCAGGCTTTTCATTTATTAAAGCTCTTCTTGTGATTGCTGTGGAAATGCTGTTATGACTGAGCAAAAAAAGTAGGTAAATGCATTTGCAGTCCAGACATCTGTGCTCTGTTGTTCTGCTGTTATTTTAGAAGACTTGTTCTGACTTTAATTAAACTCCTTGTTTAATTTTAGAAGAAAATGGTTTTCTGTGATCTAATTGTTAGAATACAAAATTGCCTCAATCAATAAGTAAGAGTAGGAATTCAGGGGCTTAGCCTCCCATGTGTATTGCAACATGCTAAATGCAAGAAATTGTCCTTTTTACTGGGTTTACATTTCCTGCAGACACTTGAAGTACAGACCAGCTCAACAGTTTATCCAGGGTAAAGCTGAAGTATCACTGCTTTGCCTGAGGAAAGAGATAATAAGACTGCACTTTAAAAATATGCTATGATTACTAAATCTTGCAGAAGAATATAAGTAAGCTTCCTGCTGGTCAAGCATGGGGAGCTCCATAGAAATATTTGATTTGATTGTGTGTGGTGTAGATGATATTACTGCTAAAATTGACATCCAGCTTTCTGCTAAGTTCCTGCACAACTCTGAAAAAAAGCTGTGCACAGAGTCAGGGCTAGCAGACTGTACAATTAAATACCTTTGCTGATTTACAGGATTCTAACTCTTGATCAAGATGCACAACATTTCAGATAATGCCAGATGTCTTGCTGATTGACTGTCAGATAAACACAGACTTCTTAAGGATTATTGCTTGGTTTTCATAGTACCTTGTGTGTTTTACAAACATCCAATCTACAGACTTTGGGATTCTCTCAAAATTTGCCTCTCTAGTAACTTGGGTTGACTTTGGAGAAACAAGGTTTCCTTTGTGTGGAGGTGATGGACAGATTTTACTGTTTGGTCCACTCTTAGGTTTGTACATTTAGTGAAAAATGTAAGGTCTTCATATTTGCAAAGGTATCTATTTTTAAGCCATTCTTAGAATCAAGGAAAATTTTGTGGGAAATTTAATTTCATTGCTTTGCTGAGTTGAGGGTAGACTGACTCATGATAAAATTTCGGATGTGTTTGTAATTCATATAGAGTTGTAATCCAGGCTCATATGATCCCACTGGGACAGAGGTGATGTGATTTCTTCTAGTAAATGAGATATCTAAATGGAGTCCACTTTTAAGGAACACATAGCACCAGAGGATACTGCAGGTGTGAAGCCACACACTCCTGCAGCTCATGCCAAGTAATGCTTCTTAAATGAGACAGTGGGGCACCATTTTATGTAACTTGCCATCAGATGACATAAATTCTCTGACAACTCCTAACTACACTGATGCAAGCATTCTTGGAGCAGGTTGCAGTACTGGAGCCAAGCAGTTAATCAGGTGTAACATGAGGTTTTGACGTGATTTACTGCCTGTTGGTAGCTTGTACTGGGACTGTATTGTCCTTCTGTATATACTGTGTAATAGTTTTAAGCTGTCCTTAGACAGGACCCTATTGTAAACATGCTGCCTAGCTTAACTGGGATGTCCTGTAAAAATATGTTAATAAAAGCTGAAGTAATTTTAAAGGATCCTATTCCTACTATTTCTGTTTCCCAAACTATTCCCACCAGTAAAGTACAGGCCACACTCTTAACTCTTGCTGTGCTGATGCTTTGCTAATGCCTGCTAGAGTTGTAATTCTTGTTTCAAAGCTGATCAGTCACTGTGTACCCTCTCATCTGGCTGCTGCTGTGCCTGAGTTCTCTGCTGCTTTGGCTTGCACAGTGCAGAAGTTACCGGAGAAATAAAGCTTGTACTCAAGGGGGTCACATAAATATATTAAGACTTCATTTATTTCATGTCACTTCTTGTCTCACCTTCAGATCTATGGAGTTCTGAGATAATACTTTATTTAAGTTAAAGGAGTTCTTAAGGTAACTTGTGTCTGATATCTGTGCTTGCCAGGTCCTTGTAACCTGGAGCTAGTGGTCACTGTACAGCAGTAAACCCTTCATGGGGTGTAATTTTCAGAAGGATATGCTGAAAAACATCATTCATTTGGACAATTTTTACTAGACTTTCTGTCTGGGGACAGATCCTGAAAATGTGAGTTCTTGCAAAGTGAGGTGTTCCTTTAAATAGAAAGATACACTCTGGTGGGTTTAGACATACTGAATATTTTAAGGAATCAGATGCAGAGAGGTGCATACTGAGGGGCTTATCTGAGAAATCACTGCATTTTATAGGCAGGGTGACCCTCATTCAGGTGACCCTCAGAGGAGAAAGTGACCTGCATGACAGTGACCTGTTTCCTAATCTGCCTGCAGCTCCTGGAGGACCAACACCTCAGTCAGAGGGACTTGCAAAGAGTAGCAGTAAGCAGAGAACGATGCTTTAGAGGGATTCTTGGTTCCTCTCTCTCTTCTTCTCACCCTGGAACTCTGCAAAGTACAAATCCTCTGGAATATGGCCACCAGGATTTTATCAGGACCTCAAAGGGACGTGCTGGCAACTCTAGAGAAATGCATCAATCCCAGTTTAAAATAGCCCACTCCCACCCCAACCTATTTTTTTTTTTAAAGAGAAAATTGTGATGTCCTTGCTTTTGTGAATCAATATGTAATTTTGAATGTAAAGCAGGCATCAAATGTTTTCAGTAAGGATTTGAATTGCCCCCACAGTTGGAAACAATACTTGTGTGTTGGGTGGTGGTTTGGGGAGGGAGGAGGGTTGTGTGTGTGTGCAGCTGTTGAAGGCCATTAAAAAGTGACCTGAGCCCCCCTGAGAGCAAGCCTGGCATTAACTGTAAATTGATATACCAGGTCTCAAACACTAATTTCAGATTTCTGCATGGCAGGGTCTTGCTAAATGTTCTTATTCTAGGTATTCTGGTTACACTAATCTTTCATGGACTTTTAAAAATAGACTGCACAGCAAGTGATCAGCTGTTGGTACAACTTAATAATTGAAGAGTTAATCCTTCAAATCTGAAACAGAAAAATGAATTCCCCTGGTGTATTTCCAGCATAGTAGTTAATTTAAAATTTATCTTGAAAAAAAAATAAGGAAATAAAGAAAGACAGTTTTAATTTTTATCTTACTAAAGGAAAAATTACTTCTCTTGGCTGATTTTTTAAATTAAGAAATTTATGTTGTCTTTGCTCTGGTAAATGTTTATCACTGAATGCTACAGGACCTACTATTGTGATTGTGCTGCTTAAAGTTTTAGCAGAGCTTGGAAAAAAAATTGGCAGACAAAAAGACGTTGGGTCCTGATTTAGATTTGAAAGAAGCTTGCAAGCAAATGTCCACTGACGCAAATACTGCTTCCTCAGTTCTGGCTTTTTTTTTTCTTCCCCTTGATCTGACTAATTTAAAGTTGCTGCAGTGAACTTTAAAAGATGGGTGTGGTGGGTGTTTTCTAGGCATCGGTAACAAAACTGAAGTTACTTGATCAAGACAGGGGAGCTGGGCATCTGAGGTGTCCGCAGGGAGACAACTCCTTGTAAAATCCCAGACAAGGTGCCTCAATATTGCAGTGCAGACAAAGCAGAGGCGTTTACCTCTGCTAAAAGGGATGCTGCTTGTGTGGGGCTGAGGGGAAAATGGCAGAGACCCAGCACCAGTGCAATTCATCAGGAAAAAATTAACAGTGTTGAGGTGGCAAAGAGCTACAAGCTCTAAATTAAAATTAAACTAAATCCTTCAAACAGCCTGAAGATGGTGGCAGCTGTCTGGCTGGTAGGGCTGGCTCTGCAGCTTGCCTGTGTCTGCCGTCGCCTGAGTGCTGCCCCGTGAAAAGGAGCTGCCAGAAAGATTGAGAGATAAAAAGCCATATTCTTGTATTCATGGAAGTGCTTGATTTTGTTAAGGCCACAGTTATTATTTCTTTTGATTCCTGTGAGTAGGATAAGTTCCAATGGCTCTGGAAGCAGCTGTGCAGGAGAGTGTTCATCACCTCTTTTCAGTGGAAATATAGAGCTGATGAGTTAGTGTGTACCTTTTGCATGTGCTTATGAGATTTTTATTATTGTTGTATCATTATCATTATAATTATCATGATCAATTATTTTTATTTTTGTTACTGTTTTTTTTGGTTGTTAGCTTAATGAAAACACAAGGAATGGAACCCAATTTTTCACTGCCTTACTGTCTTCAAAGCAACAACACCAAAAGCAATCATGTATCATTGCATGTAAATGAGCATCAATGAACTTTGAGGTGAAATGCAGACAAATTGCTTGTTTTCAGTAAAAAAGTCTCTTACTCTCCCTTAACTTCTTTTTATTTTTCAGCTCCTGTCTGCACCAGTTTGTATGGGAGTTGCACAACTTATTTCCAGCAAGGTAAAGCTGAATGTTTTCCTGTTCATATAGAAGGTGATTAACCATGGCCCTCAGAATACCATTTATTCACTCAAATGTGTTGGTCATGGTAGTCATGTCTTGCAAAACATTTTGCCCTAACTTGTATCTAAATTTTTCATTGTTGCAGTTCAGATTCATCATTTGTTTCCCTCCCCAAGCCAGTGAGATCCAGAAAGGAGTCATGGCAGAAGGTTAAAACCTGTTGTACAACTCGGTATTTAAGCTGCGTGCCTTTTGCATACAGTAAAAGCATCAGGGATTAATGAAAGCATTTTAATGGATTTCTGTGTTCCTGAATCATAGCAGAACCATGAGATCACTATGGATAGCCTGACTACCAGATTTTTAGGCTGGGTATATAAGTGATCCTCTATTTTATTGAGTAAAGTTTTTCCATGCATTTGAAAAATTACCTGGTGAATAAATGGTGGTTTTATGTTCCCCCCCCTTTTTTTTTTTACACTGTATAAGATACATGATAAGGCTAATCAAAAGAGCTTTGACAAATACAGAATTCATCTTAAATTTTATTACAGATTCTATCTTTTTTCTGAAAAAGTGAAGCCACTCTAAAATGTCATTTCACACCACCTGTACTCTCTGGATTCACATTCATTCCCAACTGATGATAAAAATGTGCCTAGAAATACATTCAAGAAACACCATCAAAGTAAAATAATCATCTGTTTATTTGAAGGTAAGGTCAGAAGACCAGTTACATCTGTCTGTGACATGTAGGTTATCTCTTAACATGTGGGACAATTGCTCTGAGTGATGCCTAGAGCCAGACTGCTCAGTGCACTGAAAGGTGATGTAAAAAATGGCTGGAAGGGTAGGACAGAGCATGGTCTTGGCCATGAGCAGTTTGTGACCTCTGCAGCCACTGTGTTTCAGTAAAGCAATTTAAACTAAGCTGAATCGGAAAGAAGTTAATATTTCTAGTCATTCTTTTAACAGCTTTAATATACTGACCTGATTTATGATCCCCATCAGATTTCTCTAAGGAGAAGCTGTAGGAAGCTTCCTTTACCATGGTTCTTGAGGACTGCGGGGACCATGTTGTAGGCTGGACAAAAGGGGTTTCTTTTATCCCGTATCTCGTATGCCATATCTGTATCTTACCCATGTGGCTTTATACAGCCTTATTATAAAAATGCTGCAGTCTGAATTAGCTTTATTCTGCCACTAAATTTCCAGTGACGAAGGCTTGGAGTAAAAGATTCTTAAAACTTCCCTGCCACAAGTCCACTACAGCATTTTGAGTACAGTGGGCTTCGGTTCTGAACACAAGACTTGAAAGCTGTTACTTAATGTTGCTAATAAATTTATTGATGAAATGTCACCATATGGATCACTGTTGTGCATGCAAAAAATAAAATCAGTGTGTATGGCTTGTAGTTCTCTTTTCTTCTCCCTTTAAGTGCTAAGGAGCTTGACTTCTCCCTTGGTAATGAGACCCCAACTTCTTCCTTAGTAATGAGACCCCAACTTCTCCCTTGGTAATGAGACCCCAACTTCTTCCTTGGTAATGAGACCCTTTGACTTCATTCTGGCATTGTCCCTGGGCCTCAGGCTGAGTTTCATATGGTTCCTTGAAAGTGCTCTGCACTGTGGAGGGAGCCATAAGGAGTATTTAATGCAGATGCAAATCAGATGCAGCAGAGCACAATAGCCCTGTTCATTGCTCTGTTTACAAAGTCATTAAAAAATGAGTAGAGTGACTTCAAAATAGCAGAATGAGCAGAACGTGTCCAAACTCCATTAGAAACTGGGCAAACTGGACAGAAATTCACATTTTCTTATAGAGTGATAATTGTTTGTTATAGGGACCATATGGAGCTGGACAAGAATAGCTGAGATGAGACTAACAGTTTTAGACGTGAGCTTTCTTCAACCAATCATCAAATTGGTTAATGGCTTTTCCCCCCCACCATAATCAAGATAAAGCAGCTGCAGTGAAACACTGCAGTGGATAACTCCAGGAAAGACTTCCCATGTGCATGTAAGTTTGTCCATTTTGCAATGACAGCAAAATGTTCAACATTGTTCTAAAGCAAAGGGCAACACCTGCCTTTAGGCAGACCTTGGTTAGTGGATTGCAATTCTTTGTACAATCTTTGACTGTTTGCAACAGATTCAGGGCTTGTAAAAATGCAGGCCTGGAGCATGCAAGATTTAATACCTAGCACTGTTCCAAACAGACTGTTTTAGGGAACTGGGGAGAATTCACATCTAATTACTACTATGCATATCTTTTTTTCAATTTTCCTGATTTAGTTTCAAAGCATAGAAAACACCATTTCCCCAGCCGTTTCATTGCCCAAGTAATTTTGATTGTTAAAATACATTTTGTATAATTTCTCCACTTAGCCCTACAGTGCCCCCTTTGAGCATCTCTTTTAATTATACTGAATCAAGCTTTTACTGGCTTAAAATACCCAAGACTGAATGCCAGTAGCAATGTGTTTGGCTACTGCTTTACTCTAGTTCTGCCAAAGCAGAAATCCCCTAGGCTATTCACTCCTGATTTTTTTTTAAAAGTATTTTGGGGGGTATCAAACCTTAAAACAAGAGATGCATGATTCAGTGTTGGCTTTGATTGACTGTCAGACTCATTCATCAACACATCTTTCTTCCTATAAGCAAAAATAGTATAGAAGAGACCCAAAATAATGGAAAAAAGAAACAGTGCTTGCTTTAGTGATGAGAATAGAAGGGATTGGAATTGGCTCAGCATGGAAATATAATGGTTGTGAATTGTAAGCCTTGCAGATAGTGTTTACAGCTGTAGAGGATGTTTTCTTGTAATCTCATTCTTGCCTTTGTAGTTATTACATGGAATAACTTATTCTGTTTGCTCAGGAGATGTCTGTGTTTGGCATCCTGCGGAGTGGGAATACGTAATGCTTTTTTCATTTTCTAGGAAGCATACACTGAAGGAAGAGAACAAGACAATGTTTAGCACATCCTTTGTGCCAATAAAATGAGTTACTATACATTAGTGTTGTGTTAGAAAGCAGCTATAGATAAGTGATTAACAAGGGAAGGGGCAGAATAAGGAAATGCTGCTCAGGATTTCTTAACACAGATACTGGAAGAGAGCAAGCAAATGAGCAAGGTTTTTATTTTTTAAACAAACAAGAAACCAACCAAACAAGCTTGTTTTTTGGTTTACTTTTTAAAAGCCTGAACTGAAAAAATGTGATATCTAAGATCAGTCATCAGCTTTACTTAAAGAAAAAAAAAAAAAAAGGGAAGACTGTAGGTATGTATGGTGTCCCTAGTTAAATTACAACTGTTGTAATATTAAATTAAATGGGTGATTATGTCTCAAAACACCAACTCTTAAGGGAACACCTGAAGTGAGGATTGAAAGATGATTTCAGCTTGTGGTAGGAGTCCTTGTTATGCTCCATTCCACCCTGACTGTTGTCTTGGCCATATCAAAGGAGGTTCAAGAGTCATTCTGGGGCTCCCAGCCAGCATTCCAGCTGCTGTAGCTGGTATTCTTCCAAGTTTACAAGTTTAGCTGGCATCTGGAAAAAGGGATGCCCTTCCCCTTCCCCTTCCCCTTCCCCTTCCCCTTCCCCTTCCCCTTCCCCTTCCCCTTCCCCTTCCCCTTCCCCTTCCCCTTCCCCTTCCCCTTCCCCTTCCCCTTCCCCTTCCCCTTCCCCTTCCCCTTCCCCTTTATTTCTGTGAATAAAATGGGAAACTACAAGTTGAGGAGAGCAGTTTTTGCAGCCGTGCCATGGTCTTCTGCTAAAGGGGACAGCTGAGCTGTGTGTTCCAAAGGAAAAATTTGCTGTTTCAGTGATACCTGGATGTTCTTCTGCTGGATAACAGTGTGGTGGTGAATTTAACCCTGTATGAAGCAGGGGCATGGTCTTGCACTTGGGCTTGGGCTTCAGGAAGTTGGCCTTGCTATATGCTTTACCTGAAGTACAGAGATAAAATAGTTCTAAACAGAATGCTCTGAAACATGTGTCTGCTTTAAAATATCCATCTAATGTGTAAAAGGGATGATTATGGTAACAATGACATTTCCATCACATCTTTCTGTAAGCAGCTTGGAATCTTCGTGATGTGTTTTATTTGGAGTGATGGCAGATAAGAAGAGCATCAGAAAAATCCCCAGGCTTTCCTGAGGAAGTGTTAAATCAGCCACAGGATCAAGCTAAAAGGCAATGTCCTTCATCACCTGATACCTGCAAAGCCCCAGGGTAAGTGCATGATTTGCAGAAAGCAGTTTATTTGCTGAGTAGGAATTCTACCAAATTTCCTAGAAGTCTGTTTGGAGTGAAGACTGAAAAAGCAAGCAGGATGACAGGCTGCAGAAACAGCTTGAGTATCACTGGCAAGTAAGAGTGCACTTGCCCCCTAATTAGTTGAATCGTGCTTGCAGAGTATAAGGTTTTGTTTCTGCAGATTGCTAAACATATTAATTACTATTTCATACCCCTTTCCACACACATTTTTCTGTTGCAACCCTTTTTGAAAAGCTTCAAAGATTTAACTGCAGTAGTATTACTGCAAAAGTGAATAATACAGATGCTGAGGGATCTGGTGCAGTAAGAAAGGATTCTTCCCCGAGGGGAGGAGTGGGGAGCTCCAGTGTAAAATATTGAATATTTCAAGTGATGTGTCCATGATTAATTCGTTCATGAGGAGCTGTTGTGCAACAGGACACTGAACAGGTCAGTGAGTAAGCATTTGAAAAGCCTTCCTTTAGTAGACTGGTAATTATTCAGGGCTATTATAATTTTGCAGGAGATATTTCACTGTATCAGCTAAACCAGTAGATATGAAAAGCATAAGCTCAAAAGGATTAATAAAAATCTAATGCTAGTAGAAATAGTTTCATTATTAAAAAATTGCACAAAAGCCTTTTTATTTTAAATTAAACACCTGTATGCTTTTTGTAACAATATTGCAGCTGTAATTGCAGCTCCTGGCATAATCAAAAGACAATAAAATAACTAATCAAAGGATAAAAAGAAGCTCTATAAATTCAACTCATAAATGAGGTGAGCGGACTAATTTTCTGAAGGGGTTGTTTTTAAAACTGATGTGATATTTGGTTCTGGCTTTCAGTATGGCTTCTAATTTGGAATCCTCTTTCCTAGCATGAACAATAGCAAATCAGTACCTCCAGTTGTCTTTGACTTGTTACCTTTGGTACAAAGCTTCAGCATCTCTTTTTATCTTTAAATATACAAGCATTTTAGAGTGAGGATGTGCCTTTCTGTTTTCCAGTAAGAGTTGAGGACAGCTTCCTTTAGTCTCTGGGTTTACAGTGACAAAGCTCAACATAGCTGGCTGAGGCAAAATTGCATCAAATCCTGAACATTTTGCAATCTAAAGTCCAGAATTCAAGTCCAGCCACTGCCACTCAGGGTAAGCTCATTCCTTCTGGCCTAATCAATGCTTAGCAAATAAAATCTGGCTGTTCAAAAGATTGAGGACATGATAAACTCAGACGCTTGCCCATATCACAGTGTGGGTGTTTAAAGAAGACTGAGTTGTTCATTAACATTGATAGCCTTTAAAAGAAATCCTTCCTTGTGTCTAAGCTTGATTAAGGCCTCTTGCCTCTCACACTGCACTGTCTAAGGGTGAGCAACTGTAAAGTAATCAGGGTTGATATCCTTGTTTCTGCTCTGGGGGAAAAAAACCAATTTTCTTTATGAGCTTTGAAATCTCACAGTGGCAACAGTTGGTGAGTGTTTGTATGAAATGTGCAGTGGTCTCTGCAGTGCTCATTTGTTCCTCTGAGCCCCTGTCTTCTGGAATTTCTCACATGGAGAAGTTATCTGCTCTTTAAACAAGAAAATGTAAATTAATGTCTTGTAGGAAACGTGCTGAATAAGGATCTCCTACAGACCTAGTTCTGTATGTAGGCTGAGACAGTTCCTGGACTCGAGCCATTCATTTTTCTCTCTACAGTCAAGAACATTCATTATAGCCTACGTAGCTTTACTGAAGTCTAACAGCTTTGTTTGCAGTAAAGATTCCAGCCTTTTGGAGACTTTGCTATCTTTTCTGCTATGCTATCTTGATATAGATACCAACCCTAATGCTTCCAATGAGAAAAATGTGTTTTAGCCATCCTTTCACCAGATCACAGAATCTTCCTTGCTAGATATGGAGCAGTACAGCAAAGAATTTTGACTAGTCTGGACTCTTATTAATTTTGTGTTGAGTAAATGGGTTGGGTAAGAGGAGAAGGCAGTTTCCCTCATCAGTTTCCCAATATTTATAAAATGTATGTCAGGAACAATCTTTGTGCTCTCTGTACAGCTCATCTAACTCTCACTGGAATGGGTGATGTGCGGGAGGTTTTTTATCTCTTTCCCTCAGGACCCCCACTGCCTTTATTTTTTTCAAGGCAAAAAAACTAATTCATCCCTTAAGCAGCCACTTCAGAGCTCATGGACAAATTATGCAGAAGAACAAGCAGCTTTTAGCTGTCTTCCCTCTCATCTGTGCTTTCCTGAAGAGAATAATCATAAAAACCATAAGGTCATGGCTGAGCCCTTTATAGTGGTGTGTGTTATATTAAAACAGTAAATCACTCTCATGAATGAGCTTTTTCTGTGTAGAAGCTGTTGGGTAATTTAGTCCAAAGTCAGCTGAACATCTCTAGTTACTTCAGAGATAGCGTGTCCTACAGATGGTTTCAATTAATACTTGTTCAGGGCTGTCTAAAGCAAGTAGCCAGTCTGATTGTTTCGTAGGGGTTAGTTAGAAATATCTCTATATATGCACATGAAATGTGACCTTCAGACCAGTTGTAGTCTGCGGGGTAATACCCCCAACATGTGTTGGCATGGGGTTTTAATTTATGTTCTCTCTTCACCTTTTTCATCCCATATTGGAAGTGGGCACAATACCTGGGGCTTTTGTGGGATTGTCAGCGCAGAACCTGTGCATCTGTTTGAGGGAATAAACAGTAATCTGTGTTAAGCAGTTATTATGGATTTTACAGAGAGTATTTTCAGTTCAAAGCCTGGCTCAGGCCAATTCTTGTTCTTCAAATGAGCAGGCATTTAGGAATAGCACTTGAACATGTTTTAGGATCTTCACTGGCTGGAAGAACTTCTCTGGAGAAGTAGCAGGGCCTTTTTAGTTAAACCAGTATTGGAAGTAAATGTGGTTTATTATTCACATGATAAAGATGTTTCTTAATAAGTGAATATGAAATAAAGTGAATGTATTGAAGAAAAGACAGGCTGTAATAATTTATTGAGGTGATCTATGAAAACAAATGGTTTGTAATACATATTAAAGGACAAGACATGCATAGGACTAAACACCATAAATACATAGAATTTGATAATAATGTGAGAATGAGAATCTATATATTTCACAGAATAATAATCACAGAATAGCTAAATCATACACAATCAGTGAATCAATGGAAATGTTCCTATAAATTACACTTTTTACAGAGAGAGACTGTTTAATTTGGTGACATTTAATAAAGTGTATTCTTGGAATCAAGCAGGCTATGGAACAGCTCGGTAGCAGCATTGATGAGGACGCAGTTTCATCTCTGTTGCCTTGCTTCTTTCAGCAGAGCTGCAGTTGGTTCCCACTGGCCTGACTGGGCTGGGCTCAAGATCCTTGCTTCAAGAAAGCTCTAAATAGCTTCTCTTACAAGCACTGCATTCACCTGTGATGGAAGCAGAAACACATACATATGTTATGAATTTGCTGCTTCTTGGCAAAAATTTGCACTCCTAAAGAGTTCACCATGTTGCAATAAAGCTAGAGAACAAAGAAATTGCTCTTTGCCCGCATATAAGACATGCGTAATCCCCAGTGAGGAGTTAACATTTGGGGAGCACAGGAGGAGCTCTGCTGCTGGCAACATCTGCCTGGCATGTGCAGTCACATCCTTCACAGCTGAGTTACCTTTCATGGGCATTTCTTGCAATGAAACTGGAAGAAATAATTGTTCTTACGTGTCCTAGATAAGTTGATCTCTTTTCTTTAGCTGGCAGGGGAAGTGGAAGGCTCTCAGGTTTACAGAATTAGTAAGCAGGGACTTCCAGAAGCATCTAATTTTGAAGTTCTTTAGCTGTCGATTTTTCCATGCTGTGATTCTCTTTCTTATTCCTACTGTTTCCAGCATTGCTGCCATTTATAGACTGGTGCATAGCCAGCAAGGAGCCTGGCTGAATTGTCCATCTGTCTACACTTTTGCTTGGACTCAAAAGGGTTTGGATCCACAGCTTAAAACTTGCAGTCAGTTCCCTTTTAAACCCTTCTTTAGGAAAATCACACAGGTGAGGGAATCATGCATTAAAGAAAGCACGTGCATCATAACTTCTTTGTCTGTAAACTTCCTGGATACTACTCAGTATTAGTATTTAGGATGAGACCTCTTAAAAAGTCATTTCTCTTTTCAGCTTCTGTTGGCTAAAGTACTGCAGCTCCTTTTCTAACACCCCCTTCTGTCAATTACTTATGTAAGGAGTGGGTGTGCATTTAAAAATTTCTAGTGGAAATTGCAGACCAGTTTTAAATAGTGGGGAAAATAATAATAAAGCATAACTCCTCAACAGAGTTTCACATCATTTCACACTACCACACAAGGATGGTCATTCCTAGACACTAGCAACTTGTTACACCTCAGTATGTGGCATGGTATTATAGTAGTATTATAAAATATACTTGGGTTTATTCTGAAAGTAAGTTTGCATATACCTACAGTTCAATTTTAATGTCTTTGTGTTGGGTAATTTTGTTTGCAAGAAGAGACATTTCCCTGATGCTCTGTGCATTCAAACTGAAGATTTTTCTCTTGCCACTTAACTTGCTGAGCGATCTGCCATGAACTTTTGGATCTCGCAGGACACTGGGTCTTTTCCTTTCCTAATTACAGTTTCTATGACTTGCTTGAGGAGATACTTGTGAATGGATGGATGCAACTATGTCTCAAAAATATTTCTTTTGCAGAGGGAGGAAAGATTAATTTGTTCTACTAGGAAAAATGGGACTTTCTCCTCTTCTGTAACATCAATAATAAAATCCTTTGAGGGAGTGGGGAAATATTACTTAGGAAGTCTGCAATTTCAAGACTTACCTCTGGTAAAACTCTTCCTTGAACTCTTGAAATATGTTCTAAGTTTACAGAATTAGCAAGATGGCAGTTCAGAAGGTTCTTGCAGCTCTCATGTTTGTAATTCTTTATTTTTTTGTCGTTTTCATAATTTTACTGGGTGTACTTATTCTTGAACTGAAAAGCAGAATTACTAAGTGAACACTGCTTCTTAGATCCTGTGCTTAATTCTAACACACAAGGTAAAATCTCCCCTGGGGTGACCTCTTCTCTTAAATTCTAGTTCTAGATCTTCAAGCTGTTGTATACAGGTCTTTGCTGCAAAGGAGAAAAATACTGTGCTAATAGGAGGCATATTGCTGCCTGTGGATAAAAAGCCAAAGTCCCTCCTTGGCAAAATGAGGAGACATTATGGCAAAATGGAAAGCTGACAGTGTTTTGACAGGTGAAAATACAAATCCTGTATGAGATCCATCTCAGGGAAGGCAGATGATCTGCCTCAGTTCTGAAAGAACGGATGTTTTCCAAAGCACCTGAGAAGCATTCCAGCGAGTGTCCACTGCTTCTTCTCCTAATTGTGTGCAGTTTAATTTGCCACAGGTGGGTGAAGGATGAGCTGTGCTTTCTGGGTTTCTTAGTCCAAAACCTGGAATTCTCTGGAGCACTGGCAGCTTGTTTGTTGAATCATTCACTTGTGTACAGCCAGAGCTCAAACCTGTGGCCATTTTCCATGACAAAGAAACCAGAGACTGTTGTTGTTAAATCTCCTGCTCAGTCTTAGAGTAAAACTTTCTGTTGTTTTATGACTACCGGGGTTTTTTTTGCCTGAAGGAGAAAAGTGTTCTAACTGCTGTAGAGTATATTCCCACCAGTCCTGGTACACTTAGAACAGAGGTGTAGCTGCCTCTGTAATGTAAATGCCATACATTTCATGAACATGAAATTTTTTTTCACTGACTATAGGAAAAATGGCTAAGCATGCTCTTGTGGCTAAGAGTGGGATTAGAAACATGGATATCTAAACTGCTGTATTTATGTTTTATTTTTTTGTTGAGTTATTCTTGCTGACTCAATTTCTTCATTTATGAATAGGAAAAAAATTGATCTTGCCTAATCTCTCCATATATGAAAATTGTATATCCAAAGAAATATGAAATAATAAAATCATGTAAATCAGTAAATATCCTTTTGTATGAAAGAAAGATTAAGAAAAACAAGGGTTGATATATTTTTCTTTTCTTTTTAGCTATTGCAAACTAATTTTGATTGATAAATAGTAATACCTATCTTAAGTACTGATTTGTTAATTCTGGTATTTAAATTCATAGTTCAACCAACTCAATGCATTTGAGAAACCTCCCATCCAGTTTTAATTGCCATCACTGTGTTTCTGGTGAGCTATCCTCATCCTAGCACCATGAACTGGGACTAGGTTCCCCTCCTGCCTTGCTGCAAATCCTGACAGACTGTGCAAATTGCAGTTCACTGTCATTTTGTTCTCTGAGATGGCTGGGTCAGCTGTTCTTTGCCTCTCTTCCTGGCAAGGTTGGCTTGGAGGTGCTTCCAGACATTGACTAGTGCTTTTCTGATTGCCAGGGGCTATCAGAAGCCATTCCAAGGGCTGTTGTGTGTTTGATTGATGGTTTGTCACCCTAAACCATACCTTAAATCTCCAGAGTTTGGCCCTTTCAGTCTCAGCAGCAGGCAGTTTCACAGTGGGTTTTATACCCAGCTTCTTGCCTTGTGAAGCTGTAGACTTTAAGGCTGCAATTAAGAAGTAATCATCCTGTGGAGACATCCAGAAAAAGAAAAGAAAAAAAAAAAAAGGAAATTTGTAAATAAGCAGCTCTTAAATTGTTCTGACGTACATGGATGTCTGTCACAGCTTTTGGTAAATTGTGATGCAGGACCTGCAAAAAAGGGAAGCAGACACATTCCCATTTTCTCTCTGAAATGGCTGTAGGCTGGTGGTGAACAAAGCCTCTGCCTCTGCCCCTTCAGGGTGACATCTGTGTGCTAAAGAAAGCATATTTAATGATTCAGTAGTTGGAAATTCCCCTTAAATATCCTCCAGGTTATACCTTGTATTTGAGAGAGACCCGAATATGTGCTGAATACTGATTATCCCTGATCTCTTACATGGCTCAGGATTTACTACCTGGCTATGAGAAATGAGTCATATCTTACAGAAAATAATTCTTGGTCTAACTGATCATCTGTGACCAGGCATGTCTTTTAGTCTATTTTAGATTTTTTTTTTTAAATTTTTTATTATTATTTACTGCAGATTGTTTCAGTGGTAATTATGTAGTCCAGTAGATGTAGTAAAATGAAAAATATTCTAGATGGAATTGGACACTCTTTGCATTGCACTAACTTGCTTTAGGGGAAGAAGACAGGTTTTGGGACCTGTTTCTTTCCTTTGCTTGCTCTACAAAGCAAAGAATGTAAGATACAGTGATAGGCTGGTAATTCACATTTTATACTGAAATTGGAAAATTGTCTGCGCTTAGGGATGGATAATATCTTCTTTCATGCAAACCTGAAACACGGTGGGGAATGGAGTGCTGGAAGGCTGGGGAAAACTCTGGATAATTTTTGTTTAGTTTCCTGGAGGACAAGGCAACTTCACAAAGGTGCTTAATATTATCTGTGTTACAAATGCTAGAAAATATCACCAGCTGTCATGGATGGAAGTTCTATTTACAGGAATCTAAGCATCAAATGGGTATGAAGAGTGCACCTGAGAAGTAACTAGTGTTACCCCTTTTGGAGCACAGTGGTAGGAAGGAAATCGTGGAAGGAAAACTGCACTGCTTTATTCCTGTGTGACCCTTGGATCAAACAGAGAATTTTAACCTCTGAGGTAGAAAATTTTGCATTTTCATGCCAATGTGATGACTTACAATAATTTCAATGTGTAAAGTTGAAATATGTACATTCTGAGTGAAATGCTTGCAGTCACTGTCTTATGATGTTTCTTTTTATTCTGTGTGTGTTGTAGATAAATAGTGTTGACTGGGCAGTAATTGCTTTCCTTATAAACTTGAATTTCGTTTTCATTTAGCTTTGGAGTAAAAGGAAATTGCTTTTTTTTTTAATATATTAATATTGTTTCCCTTTGTTATTTGGGAAAGAATGCAATAACTATCTCCCAGAAAGTAAGTTGAGTCATGAGCAAACCACTTACCTGAAGTAAGAAAGAGGTGAAAAGACAGGGTCATGGTGCTGCTCAGGAATGGTTCTTACCTGTGCCTTTTTCCTAAAGAAAAATTAAGCTAAAAGCTAAATTATCCTCCTGAGAATACCTGCATCGGGCTGTCCATGCAACTGAGTTTTGACCAGACCCTCAGCTCTTCAGCAGGAAAAATATTTTGTTGAAGTAGTTTTTGACCACTTCTAATGAAAGCAGTAATTAATTTCACAGATACAAAAAATTAATGGCAAGACAAATCTTAGGAGCTAAGCATCTGTGCTGAAAATAATAAAATAGTGATGAGTCTATAGATCAGCAGGGCTTCAAGGCTCTAGTACCTGGGATTCACCTGAGAGCTCTCCAACACTTGTACAGTTACAGATTTGAAAATTATGTGAGAACACAATCTCTCTCTATAAACAGAAGGACTACCAAGGAGATGTGTATCTGAAAATATAAGTGTTGACTTTGAAATATCTGAAGTGTTTTAATGAGGAAGGCTTTTAGAAGGCATATGACATCTTCACTGTTTGGTTCTAATCACGTTGAATCTGGTGATACAAGCTGGATTTCTTCCACATGCTAAGGAGTTCTGGTTGTGTATCCGCAGTTCGGGTCCTCTTCTCACTGTAGGTTTAGCTTCGGGTTGAATGGAAGCTTATTGCTGTCTAAAAACAACCCAGCTTGGGAAAAGCCTGCTTGCAAACATGAGAAAGTAACAAAATGTGCTAATTGGTTTCTAAGGAAAAAAGCACCAGCAGTGAAACTTTTCACACGGAGTATTTTGCCAGGAAGTGTGTCAGTGTAATACACAGACCTACACTCTCTGCATCATCTGTGAATGGGGAGTTTTCACGGGGGTGGGGAGAAACCTCTGTCCCTTGCCCTCAGTCCCTGAAACACGGTATGAGCCCCTCTAGGGTTTTTTCTTCCCACCCCCGCCTCTCTTTTCATACGATGGGGCAGTCGCTCTCCATTGTTGATGGCTCCTGCGCTTATCGGGGCAGGACTGGGCAGATAAGCTATGTTATGTCAAAGCTTGCTGTAAATACTTTCGGGCGCTTACACTCAATTGAGGAAATACTGAAAACATTATTGCAGAAACCGTGTGGGAGATGTTTGGTTTCACACCAAAACAGGCCAATTTCTCTTTCTGCGTAGTTTTTGACGGCTTAAGGTGAGGGTGGAAGAAATGAACTGGAGAACTGCAGAGCAGGCGAGTCTGAAGCGCGGGAGACCAGGTGAGGCGGGCGGCGGCACGGGGGTCGCGGGGGCTCCGTGCAGCCCGGTGTCCCGGAGCAGCCCGGTGTCCCGGAGCAGCCCGGTGTCCCGGAGCAGCCCGGTGTCTCGGAGCAGCCCGGTGTCCCGGAGCAGCCCCGGGAGCGGGTGCAGCCCGGTGTCTGGGAGCAGCCCGGTGTCTCGGAGCAGCCCGGTGTCCCGGAGCAGCCCCGGGAGCGGGTGCAGCCCGGTGTCTGGGAGCAGCCCGGTGTCTCGGTGCGGGCCGGGGTTCGATACAACCCCGGGAGCGGGTGCAGCCCGGACCCCGCGCACGGAGCGGTGCCCGCCGGGCGGCGCTGCGGGCCCGGGGCGGGCGGACGGGCGGCGGCGCCTCCGCCCCTGTCGGGCGGGCGGGGAGGGGCCGGGGCTGAGCCCCGCTCGCTCCGCTCCGCTCCTCTCCGCCGGCTCCTCGGCAGGGCAGCGTCCGCCGGCGGCTCGGGGCGGGAGGCGGCGGGCGGTCGCGGGACGGCGGGCAGCGCCCTTCGGTGGCAGAGGTACAGCTCCCCCCGGGAATCCCCGGCTCCCTTTGTTCCGCAGCACCGGGGGCTCCGGCAGCCGCGGGGATGGGGAAGGGGAAGGGGATGGGGAAGGGGATGGGGAAAGGGATGGGGTGGGCGCTGCAGCGGGTTGGGGCGGTGGTGTGGCGGCTCGGAGCCGGCTCTCCTGTGAGGTCGTGCCGGCGGTGCTGGGTGCGGGTGCCGAGCGCGGCAGCCCCGGCGCCTCCTGCGCGCCCCTTCCCCGCTCTAAACTGCGGCTTCGGGACGCTCTGCGAGCGTGAGGCTGCGAGAAGCGTCTGGCGGATGGCAGCGGGCTTGGGACAGCTTCATTGAGGCATGAACACGGTGCGCACACACGCGGGGACGGCCCGGGGCTCGCTCCCTCAGATATGAGAGTGTGTGTGTGTGCGTGCCCTTTGTGGGAAGAGAGGGTGGCATCTGTTTCTTCTTGTTTAAAATAATTACCCTGTGTGCGCGGCTTCGCTGAATTCAAAAGAGCGGGCTCGGCTGTGGGGCTCAGGGGAACCGTGGGAAGAGTGCTTGGTAACTTGGAGCAGGATGATGGATTCTGCTGTCGGGTAACACTTGGAGAGGAGACTTGAGGAAGGGCTCTCCAGGGCAGGGTCATTGTCCCAGAGAACTTCCCTGAGAGGACGGCATGGTAGAGCCTCCCAAGGAAGATCGCCTGTGTGCGCCCATGGAGGCTGTTGGGATTCGGTGTGGGACATCTGCTGTCGCTGTGTTTTGGGAAGGGCATCCCTTTGTTCCTCGGAGTGGCCAGACTCCCTGCTGGAAAACAATGGCCTTCCTTAGCAGAGCCACAGGGAGCGGGGCTGGCGGCACAGTCACGAAGTGGTCCAGTGCTTGCCTTGCCCATGGTACCTCTGTGCTCACGCGTCCGTGCTCACACGTGCTGTTTGCTTTTGCCGGTAATTTAAAGCTTTGAGATTTCAGACCATGTCATTGAGTCACTTGCTGTGTATTTAGGGCCGCTATTCTAGGGGACAAATGTAACAGTAACGAAATAAAAGCTAACTGCTCTTAAAATTTGTGTCAGAGAAACTATTTAAACTATATCCAGATTGGAAATGATCACTGGCGTAAAGGTCAGGTAAAACTCCTGACTTTGCGATTTTTGTGTCGAATCATGAGCCTTCCATATCCGTCTGTCCTATTGTTAATTGTGAATTAAGGCTGGCAACAAGCTGCCCATCCTTCCCTGGATGAATCATCACTTTGTCAAGCTCTGTGTCAAAAACAAGGCATTCCCCAAAAGTGTGCAGTGTTAGAGAGCAGAAATAGTCCAACCCATCTGGTAAAGTAAAGTTGAGTCCCTGGCTGATTTTAAACATATGAAAAGTAATGACATTCTTCTCATCACGTGCTTCTATTTCCAGTTGTCCCAGACCCGAGTTTAAGAATGTCTTCAATTTAGTGCTTAATGCAATGTGCTGCCTCCGGCTTAATTTTGTGTGAAGGTGTAAGGGTTGGAGCATTCCCATTCTTCCCAAAGTAAAATAAAGTGGTCACTGCTTATGTTGGCTTGTAGCAGTTACTGGCGTGTTAGGCTGCCACAAGTTCCTCCATGTCCTTAGGATGTTTCTGAAACACCTATGTGGTGTTGGATATCTAAAAGGCTTCTGGTGCACCTTATGAGCACCATAGTCAGATAGATGTGAAGGTGAAAGAACTCATGAAAGTATCTTAAAACACAGAAGCTTGCCTTTTTATCTGCCTGGGGGTTTATTGGTTGTTCTTTTGTTTGTTTTTTGTTTGTTTGGGTTTTTCTAAATTTTTTTTGGTTAGACACTTTGTTAAGTCACACCTGTGGGGAGGAACTCTGTGGAAATGATGACAGGGGCCAGTAGTTTAGCTCTGTTGTGTTAGCCCTTGCACACATTGTGCAAGACTTGATCTAATTTGCATTTAGAAGGGCAAATGTACATTGCAAACCTACTAGTGCTTCTGGGGGAAGGGAAAATAAAAGTCTGGCGAATGAGGAGAGGAAGTGGGAGAGAGCAATTGGAAACATAAGCCATTAATTTTTCCCACTGTGCAGTCTTAAGAAACTGCTGGCAACATACTGGAGATACTCTGCCTCATGGAAGTGTCAGGGACTTGCTTCACATGATTCTCTGAGATCATCTGGTTTCCCTGAGCTCTGTGGGAACAGAAATTCCTCATGTTGGAGTCTGATCTCATCTTCCTTCGGCAGCAGTAGTAGCAGCAGCTTGGGAATTGGAGAGGAAGGTGAAGAAAGTGCCAGTGGGACAGTTTGGAGAAAAGTTTAGTTCTGGTGTAGGCCAAGCTTGGACACTGTTTCCTCCTTTCATTTGCGTTGTGTGGTCAGAGCTGGGATAAATGCTGACATATCCACTAAAGTTCAGTGCCCTTTCTGACTGCTGAGCTTACTTAGCACAGCTCATATATGGGACTGTCCTATAAATCTTATATTTCATTCATCTTTTTTTACTGTACTAATGAACAGCAAACTGAAATGGAAAGTAGTGACTGTATGCATCAAGCTTGGGGAATTTCCTGAGTTTTATTAAAGACAAAAATAAAGGGTTTTTCCCTCCCTTATAGCTACATACTTAGTCTATTAAATTCTCAGAGCCTTCTAAGTAGCCTCTTCTGTTTGTTGTGAGACTACTGGCAAAAATTTTAGGAAGGCTGAAGTAGCAATGACCAGCCCTGGAGTCTGTAACTTGATCTACAGCTTTTTCTCTTCAACTGGGAAAGGAAGTAACAGCTCTTGTTACACCCTTATGTAACCTCTCCATTCATATCCTCCAAAAAAGAAGGAAACCAGAGTTTGATTTCTGGTGTATAAGCTAACATCAAGGCATGCTTTGTCATAAAGAAACAGTAAAGAATAACATTAATTTTCTTCTGTTTTGCAGTTCCCAGAATGAAAAAAAGCCCCAAAACTCACAACGCATTCAAAAGTTAAATATTTTGATTTTGCACTGATGGGATAGTGGAAATCTCTGCAACTCTTTGTCATATGCTGTGAAGCAGCTGTTAAAGAGGATACTAGAACTGCAACAAGGGTCTTTTTGTGAATCTTTCCTGGTCTATTTGAGCATTAGTCTCAAAACATTCATCCTTTGCAGTTGTGCCCCAGTTTGCTTGTGGTTTGGGAAAGCTTGGGTCTTCTGGTGTGTATTACTCTAGATTTCGGTTCTAAACAGTGTGGAAATCAGGATCTCTCTTTTTTTTTGTTTTTTTGTTTGTTTGGTTTGTTTTGCTTTTTTGTTTCCTGATAGCAGCATGGCTTTTATAGAAAACTGTACAGGAAGTTAATATTTTTGCCTCTCCCAACTCCATTTTACTTGGAAATTTCCCATTTGGTATCACCAATTAAGCTTCTATCCATTTCTTGATATATATATTTTAAGTCTGGTAGTGAAGTCACTGTGGGGTTGAGACAGTTTCAGTGAGAAAGACTAGTACTTAAAAATACAGTTTCAGAGGCAAAGAAGAATTATCAAGTCCTCTTTCCAGATGCAAACTGGTTGGGGAATTCTCCTATGCAGACTGTAAAGCAGGAGTTACAGACTCCAGAGGCCAGAACAACATCTTTTTTCCAGTGCTCCAGCTTTTGAGAGGTAAGCAATCGAGAGGTGGTCTCCAGCCTAAGTGACCAAATTTAACACTTCAGCAGACAAGCTGAAGGCTCAAGATAAGGAATCCAAATATCCGGAGTCCCAAGGAGTGAGGGTGAGAAATGTTTACTGTCCCTAAGATTTTCTTTCCTTTGCAGGGGTGGGGAGTGGGTTTATCTTTGGCTCAGGTAACCGCCTTGTCTCTGGCTTTGTGAAGTGCTGCCCTGGAATTGCTTCTTCGGTGTGGGTGTACTAGTAAACTTTTTCTTGTTCTCCCTGTCTTGGAGAGGCAGCAGCCCTTCCAAGGGTCTTATATTGGCAGAAGTCTTTATGTTGTTGGGCAGGAGGACCATGAGAGCAGAAGACTCCAGGAGGAAAGTAAGAGCATATATCAAGGAGAAAAAGAGGAATAAGTTGTGAGGAATAGGTGCTGAGTAACAGAAGTGTCGGTGGGTGTTGTCCTATCAGAAGTGCTTGTTGTGGATTTCTTTATTTTCTAAATGGAGGCAGCAAGGAAAGACTCCTTTTTCCCTGCTGTAAGCAGAAACCAGTTTTTGAAAGTCTGTGACCACAGCCTGGTCAACACTGGTACAAGTTTCCTGGGCCCACAAATATGTGTTGTACGTCAGCTCTCTTGCTGTTTGCTTTATGCTTCCTTTTCTGTAATATTCTATAATTTTTATAGCTTGTGCACTCTAAAGTGCTACTGGGGGTACTTTGAATTGCAATAAGAGTACAAATATAAAATTACAAATAAGAATAGTTAAACTGTAGGTTTTGCCACAATGGAAAAAAAGAAATAGCAACCCATTACATCCTGAAATGTTTTGTCACACCCTGAAAAGTTTCTACTCTTTTATATGCATTTTCTTTATGGAGTCTGTTCTCCTTTTGTCTACAAGTGTGTATTGGTGTTTGAAGATCTTTAAAAAGACTGGGCCTTAAGGTAACCATCAGTTTTTATGCACAGTGGAGCATATGCAGTGTCCTGATACTGTGCTTAAATCCTTGCCAGTAACCTCAGAAATGAGGAAACTGCTGGGTGATGAAGTGTTGTATCTTGGGGAAAGCACAAGCAAAGAAAGTTACGCTTACTCTCCATGTTTTAATGCCTTTGTGTTAAAACAATTTGAAGCACAATTAAGGGTATCCTTTTAGATCAAAGAGGTATCCTTAAAGCCCTTATTGCATAAGGACTCTGTGGATGGCACTGCAGTGAGAAGTCAGCTCTGCTTTTAGGAGATCTGTTAAAGGGAGTGAGTTGCTATTAATCCTCTCCACTGTTCCTCTATGAAAGCAAATAAACAACTTAATGTAGAGACACTGATGAAGAGATGAAGTGCCATTTTTTCTGGGTCTCTGGGAACCAGTTCACTGTCCACTTAATAGCTTGGCTAGATCTTCATGTCTGAGGGCTGAGAAAAAAGCTTCTCCTAGCAGAGCTCATGCTTACCTGATGTGAAAGAAGGGATACCTGGCATGTCTAACTTCCAGCAAAAATAGCAGCTGCTCTACCTTTTCATCAAGAGAGTCTTAGAGACAGGGCAGCAGAAAGGTGGTAGAGGTTAAAAGGCAGATTGTTTTTGGGAATAATTAAGCCTACAAGATAAACACGTGGTTGCTTGAGTGTCTGGAGACCCTTGCTAACTTTTATGTGTGTGAGTAAGTCTGTGACTGATGGAGAACTTCAGGTTTGTTGTACAGAGTAAGTAGGGAATTCCCTGTGAACCTTTGGAGAAGGAAAAAGACTTGTGGAGGGGGAGAAAATGAATCCCTTTCTCTATGAAGGAATATTCCTGTAGTGATGAGGAAATAGTGCTGTTATGATGTACCAGGAATCCTCTGTACAGCCTAGTTTAATCCCTGCTCAGCCAAGATGGGCTCAAATAGGAGAGGGAGCAGAAAAGGGTGATTGGGATTGTCAAGGGGGATGGAAAAGCCACTGAGAGGGAAATAGGCAATACTGGCTATGCATTATTTGGAATGAAGTCCATTGAAATGAACCTCTATCAATACTTCCCTGTGAGGAAGAAAACACATTTAAATTTAAAAACAAAACTAAACCCCAGCAGCATTAGCAAAAGCAAAAAGTGGGTATTAGCTGATTAGGAATAAATTTAGTCTAGAAATAAGGCATTTCTCATGGAGAAGGCATGAAAATTAAATTAAAAATGAAATGAAAAATGAAAAGAAAAGTGGCTCTCTGGAGCAGTGCAATGTAGTAGTCATGGCTGTAGGATGTGGTGGGTTTGAACAGAACAGATACAGCTACAATTGCCATTGTTCAGCTCACAGGCTGTCAGGCTGCCCGAGTTAAAAGGGCTCTGGAGATTACCTTCAGTGATCAAAGAGTGCAGGGCTCTGTTGAAACAAAGTTCACGCCAGGAGAAACCCTGGAAAATCTTTTGGCAAGCAAGGTTAGAGCTGGACCTCGTTGTGCCTTGTAACAGGTTTCTGGAACACGGGGAGCTTGTGTGTATCTCCTGTGAATAGAACTTTTTCTTCCTAAAAACTGCCAGATGATAGTTCTCACTGAAACACAGCGAGGAGAGACTTAGCTGTGAGTGTGCGCTGAGTTTGCCTGCCGTGGGACCGGCTGTTTTCTGTCTGTGGAAGGGAGTTGCTTTCTATTGATGTTTTAAGAAGGTGTCCCTCTCTAAGTCTGTGAAGTGTTATATTTTATTTGGAAAATCTCTGTTTATTGTGCTAGTTGTTAATGAAAACACCGTCTTGCTGGATTTTAACTTCATGGATATCTGGGCAAGAGTGATTACCACGTGTTGAAATGCAACTTCATGAACACCTCTCATTGTCTGAAATATCTCTTGATACAGTACACAGGAAGAGCTGGAGATACATTGATTTAGAAATTGATGACTTTTATCCTCTGATTTCAGGTGTCTATCTGAAAATTAGTGTTGAGGATGAAAATGACAAAATTGTGGATATAGGTCAACTGCTTGAGACAAACAGAACATGTAATTTATTTAAGCCTCGTCTTCCCTTAATTAGATTTTTTTTTATCTTAGGGCAAATAATGTTTCCTGTTTCTGCAACACTTGCATCCAAATTCTTTTGTTCCCTTCCTTCATTAAAAAATAGCAGTGTCTTGCTGGACAGAAACTGATGTACAGAATAGACAGTGATGGCAAGTGGTAGGGTAAAACCTTGCACTTCTGTTTTACCTTGGCAGCTACTCCTGGGAGAAATGGGACTAGTCGGGTCTGACTTCCTGCAGGTTTTTCTCTTGTGATGGATTGACTTGCAAAGAAGTAATAATTTCCACTTGAAGCTTTTTCTGCAATCAGGGAATTTTGCAGAGCAATTTTTCTGCTCTGTGGTACTTAATGAGGGGTTTGTTCTCCTCGCAACCCATGTCTCTGATGGAGTGCTTGTGCTCAGATCTCTCCTGCCTGCTTTTGTGTGGAAAATCAGCTGTTCTGTTGTCCTTTACTCCGTCCTTTCAAATAAAATTCAACATTAGACGTGTCTGAGAGAGTAGATGCATAGACCAAGAGATGTGCAGCTGGCATAATTTGTCTTATTTTCATAAAATACTAGGCTAAAAACATTCCAAACTTTATTTACAAATATTTCAAGGACCCTGACGGTGAGGTTTTCGGGAGGGGAAATTGCAGTAGGCTAGAAGATCATCTTTGGGGTGGTATTTGGGCAACTTCTTTTCCTCCTGTTTTAAATGGAAAAGGACGGGGAAATTTTTGCTTTACCCAGACTTTTACTGCTTGGAAGACGATGTGAGTGCATGAAAGCTGTGGAAACTGTGAGTGCTGACTGCTTTAGGAGTTAGGGTATGCTCAGTTATTGTGGCTGACTTGATGCTGGGTAGATACAGGCACCAGCGCCTCTTCTGGGATCTGGATTTCCTGAAGCTCCTGATTCGGTCTGTGTTCATCTGTGACCGGTTTTAAGCCTGGTTCAGCGACTGTTGTGACAACTTTCTGTAGCTGCTTTTCCATCTGCTGTTGGCAGCTGAGTGAAGCTGTGGTGTTACCTGGCCTGCTATTTCGTTTTCTGCATATCTGCAGGGCTTATCACCGACTGCTTAACAGGCAACAAAGCATTTCAGCAGCAGATTAGTGCTCTGGTATTTTAACCCTGTAGTATTAGGACATCTCTTAGTACCTGCCTTACCAAGGATGTACATTAGTGTTCACTCCAGTTGCTCCACTCTGAGCAGATCTTTTGCCTGGATCAGGGATGTGTGGTTCCCGTGCTCACTGCAGGAAAGCAAGGCTTGCTTTCTGCCCGTGTGCTTGTGTGGAATAGAAAGTAAAAATCCTGTTTTAGTCAAAGACCTCGATTACAGCTGATTGCTGGATTGTTCCCAAGGCACCGAAACCTCAGTTGAAAGAAGTGATTTGACTTTGTGAGGGCTGATTGATTGCAAAAGTGTTTTGTGGGGATCTGCTACTGAGAGCTCTTTTGAATCCGAGCTCTGGTGTGGTGTCGTGACAAGCTACTGGTGTGTGACATACAGCAAACAAAGAAGATCCCCTAATATAAATAAATGTTACCTTGGTTTTCGTGCCCCTGTTCTGCAAACGTAACCTTTGTATTGGGCAGGATCCCCCAAAATTGGCAGAAAACCTTAAGCGGCAGCTTGAAAGGTTAAGATAATCAGTTTAAAAGGGCACCCACTGCTTAGTGGAGTTTGGGTATCCAGTAGTAAAAGATTTAAATTTATTTTTTTTCTGAAAGAATGAGTGTGTTTTCTATGTGCTCATATCCTGTACTGACAATTTTTTGAAGGTTGTGCTGTCCAAAGAACACTGCCAGTCTGAAATCTAGTCTTTGGTTTAGGGGGAGAAGGCACGACCTTTGACAACTTTTGGCTTTGCAGTCACATTTTGTTCCTTATTTTGAAAAAGTTTTAAGGAAATCTTAGTAAGGTGTATGTGCCAAAAATGGACCCCCTTTGTTACTGAATACTTTATCCCTTTCTGTAGATGTGGACCTGGAATGATTATAAAACTCTGTGGCTAGGCAATGACTAAGAAAAGCCTAAATATAAGAAACCGCCATGGATCCTGTTTCTGCTGAACTCAGTGGGAATTTAACCAGAATTTTGGATGGTAAATAGCCTTGGAAATGAAGACCTAGATGCATTGAAAATGCCCAAGGTGTTTTCCCCATTAAAAGAAAAAAAAAAAAATAAAAAAGGACTCCAGAATAACCATTTACAGAAAAGGCCACTTCACACCTATAATCTTTGAAGCCTCTCGATATAATCCAAGATGTAAAGGAACATTTGCAGGATAAAAATGGAGTAGCAGACATATTTTGACTATTTTCACAGCTGCTAAAGAAGAGTGCCTTAGCAACGTTGAAAGACCCAAATGTTTTTCCCAAAACCTGGTGTGACTGTGTGACTGACCCAGATGAGTTAAAGCAAGGCAGAAAGTTGACTTAGGAAATAGATCAACCCCAGAGTGCGATTACTGGTGGCAGTTATTGTGTTGTGGTTGCAAAATAATTATCAGAAGTAATTTGAAGACATGTACTGCTGGGACTGTAAAGGAGGAATAATAGAATAGATATACCCCACGGTCTCGTAGAGCAGGTAATATCCATGCTAATGTTATTCAAAACTACTGGGGAAAAAAAAATAACAGAAAGTAGCCTTAGAGAAATGCAAACACAGCCCCCTCAGGCTGCTGAATTCGTATTTTTTTTTAAGGAAGAGAAGGAGGGCAAAGCTGTATCTTCTGCATACATGGCTCATTTGATTTTGGTTTTGTGGTAAGGTACTGTGCACCTTTTCAGTGATACCAGAGTTGTTCATAGTCTCATCATAATATGAATAGAAGCATGAGAGAGGCATCTCTCTCACTTTAGGGGAGATTACTGCTTAGTGTGGGTTGTAACCAAGCTGATGTAAAAATAAAAAACACCTCACCCCCACACCAAAACAAAAACCCCAGTACCCCTCCAACAAGCCCCAAAGAACTTCAGCAGCAACAAAACCTCTCAGTTCTGCATTTATGAGGAACCCGAGTCCTGGTCATGAAGAAAGTTTCATCCACTGTTAAGGTCACGAGGAGATGATGTTCCAGCAAACATTTTGTACATGTCTTAAGGCAGTCTAATTATCACACTATCAGTTTTTCTAAGCTGCAGTTAAGTCTCCATTGTTAAACTATTAAAAGATGATATTGCCTCACGTGGTTCAGCTGTTTGTTCAACAGTACCTTAATTGGCCTGATTCTTTCTTGAAAATTACCCAATCTTTAGATAAATGCGTGGTGTTTGGTAGCAGAGGCCAGCGGAACATTTGTTTCTCCTATGGAATTCTCTGGTCAGATCTTCTGTCATCTAAATTGCAGTCACTGGTGCGAAACTGCCCTAATCTGATGTTGCTGAAGGGCTGTTCCCTGTTAGCTGATGCTGAATGCAAACATTCTTGTGGTCCCAATACAAATACACCCCCTAATGATGCATTTTACTTTTGTAATTCGCCAGAGCTGTTTTTTGTTAAGTGCTCAAGGAATCCGGCACACGTGTGCAATGTTCAGTGCCCACGGAAATTTAAGAGATGTTGCACAAGGCTTCAAATAACAGCTCTTGCTTGGTAGGTAAGATGTGAGAAACATTAGCTAACTCAAAAGGTCCGAATGATAAGCTTTTTCAGTTTGGAAAATACTGATTTGTTCAGTAGGACTGCGAGAAAGAAAGGAATTCAGAAGCTATTCAGACACTGGCGAAACCAAAAGGAAAGATGGAGAGTCAGAGGAAGCATTTTAGTTCTCTGAATGCTTTTACTGATGTTGTAATATCTATTAACATTCCAATCCTGCAATCTGTCCATCACATTCCTCAAGTCCATCTTCTTGCAGGACAAAGTGGTGGGCTGCAGCATGGGGCTGTTTTCTGCATGTGCCTTTCCACAGGGCATGGATGTGTCAGAGCAACAACTGAGAGCAGTCACAGCTGGGAAGGAGGGTGCAGGTGTTCCTGGCAGACCGTGGCCAGGCAGCAGATGGGAGGGGTCTGGAGGGAAAGCAAGGGTTTCCTCTGGATGATCTCAACGTTTTTTCACACATGCTGATGTCGGGAAATGTAGCTCTGAGTGAAAAGGGCATTGTAACAGTTCAGCTGCAGAGTCTGCCTGGGTTTGCCTGGAGAACCAGCACAGGGTGTTTCCAATGAACTTGCACCTTTGGGGCATCAGTCAGAGGCTGGTGAGTCACAAGGTTTGCTGGGCAGCAGAACAGGATGAATTTAAATCCTGCCTCTTGCTAAATTGGTACTTAGGCTTGTCATGAGCAGCAGCAGGAGATGATGGTTGCGGCCCCTCTTGGTTTTGTTTTGTTCGAGTAATGACATTGTATCCCTGGCTGCTTTTTGCAGTGGCCTGTCAATGTCCCCACTCTGTGTGGGCTGATGATTGCTCCTGGACAGAGAAAACTGGGAAGGGGTGGGCAGGCATAATTACAGCCTGACAGGGGCTCAGGATCAGACCTGGCACATGAAATCAGTTTGAACTCCACTACTGAATTACTGATGTTGCACATTCTCCCTGTTAAGACTTATAAAAGAAAAATCTACAGTGGTTGCCGTGAAACCAAAGGCTTGGTGTTTTTAAAATTATTTTTAATATTTTTTTAAAAATTTTTGTTTTTAATTTTCAAATAATCAGAGCTTGAAGCATACATGAGTGCATCCGTGTCCATTTTGATAGTAGGGAAATTGTCCTCTTGCTACAATGCCTGGAAAGAAAAAAACAAGCCACCTCTGCAGACAGTGATAGTTCCAGAGCACCAAACTCTTTAAGAGTGACCTAAGGACCGCACAGCTGTAGGAAGCTGCTGACAATTGTTGCTGTTCTGCTGTTGGAGGGTGATGTGGAAAACCTTGGACAATTCCGTAACGTGCTGTATGCCAATAACAGGGCATTACTTCATTTCCCCTGCAGAGAATGTGTGCATTTAAATGTGCAAGGCTTTGGGGGTTTTGCCTATTCTCTGCATTCTCTTCTATTTATAGTTGTCATTAACCCTTGTTTCAGAATGGCCAGTGATAGGGTTGCTGTGGCTGTGGGAAGCTGTGGTTTTTAATTTGCCGTCCTTGTGCCCATAAGGGGCAAGAGGTTTTTAGATTCAACTGGCCTGGCTGGATGGCAATCCCAGGCACTGCAAGCAGTGGATACAACAGTCTGTATTTTAAAAGGCTCTGTGTGGCGTGGGAGTTTGTGGATAAAAGCATTTTAAAGACATAGCCTGCCCAGCACTTCTCCTCCCAAGCATGTTGTCCAACATAAAACAGATCAAACTGTGAAGGATTACTGAATAGGCATTTAATTTTTTTTTTTTCTGAGAATTGAAACACGTTGCAAATGTTCTCACTCCATTGAATTAAGGCTTAGATATAAGACCAAAGGGAGGAAGAACAGATTTGACAACTGCCTACAGAAAAAGGAGGTATTTTGAAGTGCTGCTGATCTTTCCTTTAGGGACAAGAGGGTAAATTTAGGAGAAGCCTAAAGTGGTAAATGGGTATGGATGAGACCAGGGAATGTTGAAGGAAGAATCTGATCCTCCTGATTCCTTGGGCACTGGGAGCAGGTTCTGGTCCCATCCTTCTCATAGATCTGGTTCTTGAAAATGGTTCTTGAGAAGCATTCATCTTTTTAAAGGTATACAAATACATCCAAAAGTAGAAGCCACTTGCTTTTATGTACTGCTCTCCAAACTGTGGTGAGCACGCTGTCAGCAGTGCTGATGTGAAATACTAACAGCTGCAAGGCATCTGAGTATATGGCAAATACTTGGACATGGATTTGGATTGAGTTTCTGGGCTTTTTTTGATGTTTAGCCATGTAATGTTGCAAGGATTTGAATTTTTTTTCCCGTGTAGTGTGCTGATTTTTGACATTTTTTATAAAGCTACTTCTAAAATTAGCATTTGGTATTTTGAAAGTGCTATATATTGATCTTCTACTATATTCTTCTAGTAGATTAATTTCAGTTATTAAGTCCTATTTAATTGATTACTATATGTTTAAACATGGTTGTTTTCTCTTAGCAGTGCTTTTTTCCTCCATTTTTTACCTCAGATAGACAACCAAATTATCTCACAGGCTGGATTTTCTTTTGTTAGCTAAACCAGAGCAGGGATTATGATTGGATTCCACCAAAGCAAAGGCTAACAATGCTGGTATGGCAGAATAATCTTGAATCATATGTAAGTGCAGGAGGTGATCTTTGATGAATTGTTGCAAAGGCTAGGCTATTGAAAATGGCTTTGAGCAATCAGTGTTAAATAATTTGTCTCAGCCTGTTCAATTTTTTCACCAAAACTAGGGTTTCTAGTATTTTCTAACTCACAAGTTAATGAAAAATATTTCAATCATAGAATGCTGTAAATTATTGTGGAAAAAAACAAACTGAAAATTAACCTTTGACCATAAAATTGAACTTTTCCAATATATTGATAAGTCAATATATGTTTACAACTTTTTGATCCAGTTTATAAAAGTATAGTGTCTTCCTACCCCTCTTCTGCAAAACATGCCACTTTGGGAATACATGGATGTTTTTGATGTGTTTGGCTGCTCTTGCTCTTAAAATTCCCAAGCAGTGATGCATGAAGTGTGGTAGGTGGTATGTAATTTCACAATGGTAAATGAGGTATTGTACTTAGAACTTAAATTCTAGGTTTAAATTGCCCTTTTTAGAATTTTTGTGTTGCCTTTTTTAATATATTTGGCCACAAACCCATTATTTAATAAGTTCCATACTTTAGAAAGGCTTTATTTTTTCAGCCTTCAAAAATTATTTGAGCATTAGTTGATGTATGGGAAGTAATTAGGTCACTGAAACAAGATTGGTAGTTTAAAGAATTTGTCTTAATAGGATGCAGAAGTTGAAGTGATACCTCTGAAAAGATTCTACAAATGTTTAAAATTTTTTTGGTGATTCGGAGAGGTGAACTTTTAAGAATGAAAGTCTTTTTCTCTACAAAAATATTTGTCCAGTGTTTCTGTTTAAAATAAATGCTCTTTTGTTTGTTTAGCAGAGTTGACTCAGCTTTGGTTGGTTACCATAGTTCAGCACTGTTTTTGCATTTCCATGTGAATTTCTAGTAATTCCCAGGCTTGGTTCAGGTTTTGGGGATCTTTTTGTATCGCTTTGTTAGCTGCCTGTGGAGCTGCACTTCTCTTCGTTGAATTTGGAAAAACATCAAGCCAGACTTAAGTCTTGATCTGAAATCCCTCAAACGTCACTCACTGATGAAAAACATCAAATAAATTTTTGTAAAGTAGTGGCTGCAGGCAAAAGGGAGAGGTAAAAGACTTTGCTTGTTTTAAATTAGTCATCTGATGGAGGGGTACCACGGCAAGGTAGCACTGATTACATAAGTAATAGCTGCTCAATGGCATTTTGGGAAACAAGGAAAAGTATTTAGAACTAAAAAGTGCAGGAGTGGTAGGCGGGACCAAGGACAGCCTGATAGCATTCTGTAGCTGGGAGGTGACAGCTGACTGGTGAAGTTGAGCTGTGCTTTGTGTAGCTGTGCAGTAGCTGGTCCTTGGTTTGTGTGGTCAGCAAAGCTGTTCTCTCACCTCTGGTTCCTGGCTGTTTGCTGGCTGCTGCTGTGAGTCTGTCCAGTTTTCAGCCTCCTCACGAAAGCTGAAAGCAGTAACTGTGTGCCCAGAGTTCTTGAGGAGCTCAGTAATCTCCAGCGTTTGGATTGGAGGGACAAAAGGCTGGGAGGATCAAATAAGTGCCAAGTTTTAGCCTGACCTTGGCTTCTTTGTCTAAATGACTTCCTTTATCAGACTTGCTTACTTTGTTTTGTTTGATCCTGGTCCCCTGTTCAAGCCCAGCTTCTGGCTTTTGCCACTTTGGTTATATTGATTCAGTGTCTCCACTTGTCAGCTGGATTGTTGCTGCCCCATGAAAATATTCCCTCAAGCAATAAAATTACAGGTAAATGAAGTAATTTGGTATCTTCATGTAGCCAATACCAGCACTGTACTGGAATACAGGCACTCCAGAGCCCAGGGTTCGTGAACTAAAATCAAATACTGTGTTTTTTGTCTCTGAGTGGGTTCAACAAGTTGGCTTCCATTTCAGTATTAATGGAGTTGGAAAAATGCAAGTAAAGGTGAAAAAGAAATTCAGATTAGGGTTATTGACAAATTCAAACCCTAGTTTGGAGATCCTGATGAAGCTTTTGATAAAACACAGACTTGCATGCACTCAAACATTGTGTTGAAGTTATCCAAATACTCTGGTTGGGATGCCCACTGGAATCTTCATTCCTGTTTCTAGGAGTTTCATGTATAGTGGACCAGAAGGCATTGTTGACTATTTTAAGTTAAATTTCAGAATCATGTGGACTACCTGGATAGATGCAATGACTGAGAATGTTCCTTGGAAACACAGTTTTAATGTGGTGTTCTTTTAACTTTTATTCCTGAAGTAGTGTTACTAGATAATGCCTGTGAATAATGAGAACAACCTTGGGCTAACCTTTGGTGTTTGTAATAATCTTTTTTATTTTGTTTTTCCCAGGACAAAATGGCCAAAATGGAGGTCAAGACATCGCTTTTAGACGACATGATAGGGGTGGGAGATATGGTTCTCCTAGAGCCACTTAATGAAGATTCCTTCATCAATAACCTGAAGAAGCGCTTTGATCACAATGAGGTTTATGTGAGTATATGTTAAGTAATAACATCCTATGGGGAGCTGTGCTGTCATTCTTAAGATATGTTTATTTTTAAGGATACACACTGACTCAGTGCCTGAACATTATCTATTGTATTAGGGATGTTTTAAACCTTGTGCTGTAGTGTCTTTCCTGTACTGCATTCTTTGCATTTGATCTTTCCCATCTGGGATATTTTTCCTTTTTTCTTTTTTCCCATTGCACGGCATGGGGGACCTCTGATTATCATAAAGAACAGTTCCAGAACTGCTGCTGACAGTAACTTTGATGCTCCTGTTGTTAGAGGGCATTGCAGTTATAAATAATTCAGTTACAGGGAAGGCACTTTCAGGATGTTTCTGCTGAAGCAGAAACAATGCATGCTTGGAATATGCTAAGGGTAACTTAAATATTGTCTACTATCTTTGATTTGCAAAAAGATTGTGTTTATTAAAATGGTTGGATTTTAAACTAAATACAATGAGCTTGGATATATGTGGAAGCAATCCAAGTCTTGAGGCATATTAATCTCTGAGTGATGATCAGTAGGAGAGATGTTGTGAACTGGCAGTTGAAACACAGGCAGGGAATGAAGAGGCAAATGGTTATTCCAGTTAAACCTTTCATTTCCTGCTTCATCTCTTTGTTCCACTTTGGCTAAAATGTGCACGGTGTTATATCTGTTATACTGCTTAGGCTGCGTGAATTTAATGGTTTGTAGAGACTTTCCAAGGCTGCTGGCAAGCCTAAATATTTAAGCCAAAGTATATCTATGATCTGCAAGCAATCATGTCTGCAGCTTACTAAAATCAAATAGGTGTTCTTTACTTAATTATAATGTAGCATTCTATTTTTCATTCTTGCTAAGCATTTGAACCATCATGGTTTCATTAAACAGAAAGGAGAAGGTATGGGAGGATCTGTGCTATTTTTGTTTGCTTCTTCTGTCTCTTAGTTATAGTCTGTGCTTTTGTACCTCTGCTATCCATTGTCTGCCACATCTCAAACAATTTTCTCGTTCATCCACGCCTGCTCCCTTTTCTGGAGACATTATGTTGGTAACACGCTGTTGCTCCTAACTGCTATTGTATCATCTCCATCAGTTTGCTCCTTCAGGTTGTACTGACAAATTAAACAATAAAATTAGAATAAGAAAAGGCTCTCAGTATCCATGAAAACCTTGTTGAAGATGAAACCTAAACAATGTATATTTGTGGAAACATTTCTTCCTCAATGTTTAAAAAAGTTAACTTTTTTTTTTTTTTTTTGTTTTTAAACTTCTGTTGTACCTTTGAGAGTTACATTTGCAAATCTTTGTGTCTTAAATTTTCCTCGTTCCTTGAAGATGGGTTTTGTTCCCTATGGATAACCCTTGGATGTTAATAGAGGCAAGTAGATATCAGACTTCTCTTTTCTGCTCTTTCATCTTGCTTCTGGTAAATCCTACATTCTCAACAACTGCAGTGGCTGCCTCTTCTGGGATTCAGGGTTTTTTTTCTCCAGTCAGTGGCTTGTATACTTAACATGTTCCACATAAATTTTAGGGTTAATATTCTATTCCTGATGCCTACAGTAACAGTGGGTGATACTGAATCACCTCATTCCATTTAACTCAAGAAAATATGAAGGAAAAGAAAAGGAAAGAGAGCTGTTTGCCTGGAGATTAAAGGAGGCAGTAGTACCCAGCCCAATCTTTGGATCATACTTGAAAGTTTTATTTAAAGCATTAAAGGCCTTTTAAATAAAGGCTTTAAAAGGTGTGAGGGCACCCTGGACTTGCAGTTTCTTAAGAAGGATTGCTATAAATCTTATGGGAGTGGATTTCTCAAGGGGGCTTTTTTTGTTGTTTTTTTTTTTTTTTTTTTTCCTGTAAACTACATCTTTCTGCTTAATTCAGACTGGATAGTTTTTTCTGGAAAGAAAATGGGATGTTTTAATGGCAAATGGGTGTTTTGTTTTGTAATTGTCTGCTGTTCTGAGCTAGCTGACAATGTGTGTTCAAACACACAGTTCTTTGAGATGGTGACAGAGAAGTTTGTATTTCTGCCAGTTTCTGATTCTGCTGCACCTGACACTGATGGGCAATGAAATTGTCTGTATTATGTGCTTTGGTAGGTGATACCAGGTGACACATTATCCTAGCAATGTAGGATCCTTTGGCTTGCAGGTGGGAAAAGCTGTTTTTTCAAGGATTCACTGTGTGTGAATCTGCAATACAAAGGCCAAATGTTGCAGATCTTTGCAAGTATTAGAACATTCACTACATACAGTGGTGGAGAAAAAGAGATGTTCATGCCTGTGCCACATGCTGCTACCAAGTATGCAAGTTACTTAGCTTGTGATTTATTTACCAAACCACTTGAGGAATATTATCTTCTCTCCATATCAGCTGAGTTTTGCTGTCTTGCAAATTTTCACGCCTCTGTTGCATATTTTAGAAAACTTGTAAAACAGTAACAGTTGGAATAGTGCTCACTGTAACAACCATGTTTATTTTCAAGTACAAACTCTTCTCTACCTTCTCTTTGTTGCCACCACTCATGGCAACTACACTTTGCATTTCTGGTTTTAGACTTTGATGAGGACAATGGAGCCTCTGTTACACCTGGAAGTAGGGCTTGTTTTACTGTGTAAAATCTGTAGTTTGCATCCTGGGGAAACCAAATTGTGCTATTCAAGAGCTGCTGCCGGTGCTTAACCAAGACTGCAGATTTCTGCTGCTCCAACAAGCTACACAGAGAAATTGACCTCTCAGGATCCTTTCAGAGGGCAGTAGGAATGGATTTGTCCTTTAATGGCTCAGCTGTGGGCTTAAGTTCAGCCCTCATGTCAGTGTTCCACTGCAGGCATTGCCAGAAGTTGTGTCCAAGTTTAAAGAACAAAGTCAAGCTGCAGCAAACCAGGCTTTACCCAACATGGTTTTCTAAACTGTTTCCTGCAGACTGAAGGCTCTGTCTGTGCTGCATATGTTAGTTTTAAAAAGGAGTTGCAGTTGTGTCCTTCAGAAGGGTTTGTTGTGAGGAATGAGACCTGTAACATGGATAGCTTTGAAGAGGCTGTAAGGTTGGCCAGATGCTGTGCGGTCGTGTCAGCCAGTCTTGGTAGGTAAATGCACAAAGGGGACCCAGTGGAGAGATGGGCATAAGCCCTTCAGTAAAGCCTGTTGTGACAGGGTGAGGAATATTGGTTTTAAGCTCAAAGAGTGTAGATTTAGACTAGATAATAAGCAAGATTATTTTTTTTTTTATGATGTGGATAGTAAAACATTGTAACAGGCTGTCCAGGGAGATGCCCCGTCCCTGGAAACATTCAAGGTCACCATGGAGATGGACTCTGAGCAACCTGATTTAGTTGGAGATGTCCCTGCTCACTGCAGAGGGGGTTGGACTACAGACCTTTAAATATGCATTCCAACCCAAACTCTTCTGTGATTCTATGAAATGTGAGAGTCAGATCGAGCCATCAGTGAACAATGCCAAACCTCTCCCCTCCCCACAGCCAAAGATGACAAGATAGTTGGGCTCATTCCACTAGAAGATTTTTTGCCTTTTCTAGTCTCTTTCACAGTTGTTATGTTTGATATTGGAGATCTTAGTGCCAGCTCCATTTGCCCCTTTGAAACTCTAGATCTACTCCATAAGAGCTCCCTTTACAAAAGCATTTAGATCTGCATCCTCTGATGGTCCTTTTGTATCATCCCAGGCACGTTTGCTGTAAACCCTTCAAAAGCATTGGCAAAGTTTCATGCCATGGTGCAAACAGGGCAATGAGTTCCCTTCTAAGAGGAGGGAACAGACTGTGGCTTCATTGACCTGTTGTTCAATTTTATGTGTATTTGGTGGAAAGTTTAATAGACTTGGGTGTTGTGTTACATACTAGAGCGCAAAGCTGGAGGCTGTGCCTATAAAAATAAGCATGAAGGCTGGTGGAGCTGGAGTTAGGCCAAATATTCTACTAAAGACCATCAGATTCTGCAGTAATCTCATGCTGAGTGGCTTTGTGCAGGGGGAAGGGTTTGTTGGGTAACACGCATGTGTTAATTGGAAATGGGAATCTTAGAGTTTAGTCATGTCTGGAAATGTCTGAGGTATGTCTGACCAAGAAAAATCTCATTAGAAAGCTGTAATTGTTTATTATATTGTTTTTGCAACTCTTAAACTTTACATTGATAAAATTTGCATTGCTGTTCCACAAAAGTTCTTTTCTGTAACTGTTGGTAACAAAAGCCTGTGGGAGTATTTCGTTAACTTTATGAAGTAAAATGTGGCTCATGGGCAATGCATTAGCAAGTAGGAAAGAATCCCACAATGTTGATTATTTGAAGGTTTCAGGGAGCAGTTTGTGTGGTTAAAATGTGTGACCTGCAGACCGCATGGAAAACTTTAAATACATTCGTAAAGTTCAGTTTGTGTGTGATTGATGAATTTTTGACTTGTTCTGTTGAACTCCCTCTCTTAAGGTTTTTTTTTTTAAGTTGGCTGAAATATGCTCACCCAATCCAGTTCAGCAATTACTTTTCCTTTGCAGTTTGGGATGCTGACAAATGTGAGGGGGCATATGCATTTACGGTGACTCATGAATGGTAGAGATTTTGGATAAAATATAGTATTTGTATTGGTCTGAACTTATTTTTATGTTGTTGGGTTTGTTGGTTTGTGAGACATGTGTAAGTGTCAAGGGAGGTGTGAGGAGTCTGGAGGGGGGGTGGAGCTGTGTAGGCTCGCAGGAGTCAGACTTTAGAGGTCAGATATGGCTTTTTTCTGCTGCCCTGCACATTTTTCCCCACAGTTATGTTGTTTCTTGAAGTCTTCCCAAATTTGCAGAGGTCAACATTTTGTTCCTTACAAGAAAATGTTTGTTTGCTTTTTGTTCTTACAACAAAACAGAATCTTTCTCTGATGTCAGCATTAAATTTGTATTTTCTGGTGCTTGGAGTTTGTGGGCTGCTTTGGGCAGCAGCAGTCTTATGTTACTGAACATTTGTTGTTTTATCACTGAAACATTAAATATTTGGCATTCCAGGGTAATAACTCTGTTTTATCTGTTTGAGGTACCATCCTTGTGGCTGCCTTCTGCTGGCATGGCTGTTGTGGTGTGCTTTTTTCATAGACTGAGCTGTTTCCTCTTGATCTCAATTGTTTTAATATGCTTTAATATTTTAGGGTTAGACTTTTTTTAACCTGCCTTTACTCCACTCTGTGTCTGTCTATACTATTGATTCATCCCATTTGCAGCTACCTTAGATTGTTTAGTACTTCACTGAATTGCTGTCAAGCACAGTGGCTTTGTTCCTGCTGTACTTGTACCTGGTATTCCAGATGCTACATTTGCAAGAACAGGGTAGGGAATTGAATTATGTGAATGAGACCAATTGTCCTGGTCTGCATCAGCCTTGTGTGACCATCCTGTTGATGCTGTGAAGAAGAGAGACTTTTGGTATTAGGAAACACAAATGCAGCTTACTGGGAAGTTCTGTGTCATAGTAGTAGCTGAGTGACTGTTGAAGTTCAATTTTATTCTCACTTTCATTACCTCCTGATGCCAGCATGATCATGTTCACCTTCAAAATGTTGTTGTTGAGGCCAGGTGGGGTCCTTTGTTGGGTTTTGACAAGGGTTGCTCTCCCCTGTGGATTTTGGGTACATCCTAGCTGCATGTGTGCTGGCTGGTAGCAGAACTGTGCTTTGCAGGAGTCATTCCTCCTGCCACATCTGACCCTGCTCTCTTGTACTTTCATGTGTTTACTTGTGTTTATCCAGTGAGTCCAGCCTGGGCTGCTGACCTTCCTTTGGGAGTTTGAGGAGTGGCAGGTGTGGCGGCTGACCAGTTTCTTAAAGGCAGGAGGGTTTGAGGGCTGGATCAGAGCAGCCATCCATCCGCCTGTGATGGGAGCCCAGGGGACCTGAGTTTCCTCCCATCTCCTTCTCTTCCTCCCTTGGGGAATGCCTGTGTCAATTTGAGCAATTTTCCCATCAGTGCCTCAACAGTTTTGCCCTTTGAGGGAAGCTACTGGGTTGTAGTAATAATATTGTTGCAGCTGCCGTAGGCTAGGACCTTGAAGCCTGCTGCTTCTTCAGATGTGAAGAAAGGCTTGTGTGCCCAAGGCACATCTTTTGCTGTGATAGCTTGTGGCCTAAGAAGTATTTGGCCTCCCTGCAAATCTTGCTTTGCTTTGTTATCTAGATAAAAATCCTGTAGGTCCTCTGGCCCTCCACATCAGCCTGCTCCGGCAAAACAAACTGTATAACTTGCCCAGAGTCAGGAGTAAAGATTTTCACAGCAGGTTGGCTGCTTTCTACCTTGAAGTGCTTTGTGGGAGGAGAGTTATTTATCTCAAGGCAGTGCTTTGTTTCCTTTCCTTTTTGTACAGCTCCCACGATTCTGAGCCTCATGTTTGAGGCACTGTTTGTAGGGCTCCATGCAGTATTTGCGTAGAGGAGTAACAAAACAGTAATGAGGATCAGAGAAAACTGAATGCATTTGGTGGGTTGTGTGTAGGGGTCTCCTCTCCTACACACTTTTTTTTTTTGCCTCTGATGTGATACTTTGAAAAAAGAGGAGAAAGTGTAGGAAATGCCTCCATTTGTAGTGTTAGCTTTGCCTCAAAATACTGTGTATTTCTTCACTAAGGTGATGATGACATTTGGGGCATTTATTGATGGTTTCTGTGCATGTTGTATGAAACCAAAACACTAAAGGAAGATTAATGGAAGACTGATGAATGAAAAGTAGAAGCAAGAGTGTCCAAGGGCTGTAAAAACGTGGCTTTCACCCTGAAGAGCATAGGTTAGCCTTGGCTGCAACATGGCAGAAGGTTCCCCTTCTCTCCCCCCACATTTCACTCATACAGAAATAATGGAACATTTTGGAATGAATGCTCTCACTAATGTTTTCACCAGTGGTTTCTTGGCACAAACATATCCAATCTACAGCTACTGATTGCTTGTGAAAACAAGTCTTTCTCTTTTGAAAGGTGGGCAAGCACTGATGTTCCGGGGTGTTTGAACACAGTCTTGAAAATTCCTCATGCCACCTTTGGATCGACTTCTTCATTGCTTATTTTCAGGTTTTTCCAATATCTGTATCCTGTGTAGGAACTCTTTTTGTTTCTATAAATCATCCCAATGTAGCCAGAGAGGAGACCAGCAGAGAGGATTAGTCTGCTTCATTAATAACAACACTCAAGTCCATCATAACGATATTGAGGTTAGCAGCAATGTTCCCTGAGCAGGGCAGAGATTTCTGTGCCCTCAAGAAGCTCAGAAGAGAAACTCAATAATCTGCGCTCATGCATCCTC